>NW_007246527.1:0-755 GCF_000164805.1 Carlito syrichta
TCCCAATATGCCTAGGTGTTCAAGGGTTTTTATGAAGAAGCAGTGCTGGATTTTATCAAAAGCTTTTTCTGCATCTAATGATATAATCATGTGGTTTTTGTTTTGACATCTGTTGATGTATTTAATTACATTTATGGTTTTACGAATGTTGAACCAGCCTTGCATCCCTGGGATGAAGCCTACTTGGTCATGATGGATGATTTTTGAGATGTGTTGTTGAATCCGGTTCGCTAGGATCTTGTTGAGAACTTTAGCATCTATGTTCATCAAAGATATTGGCCTGTAGTTCTCTTTCTTTGTTGGATCTTTACCTGGCTTGGGTATCAATGATGTTGGCATCGTAAAATGATTTGGGGAAGAGTTCCATCTTTCTCAATTGACTGGAATACCTTCAGTAGGATTGGTATAAGCTCCTCCTTACATGTCTTGTAGAATTCTGCTGGAAAGTCATCTGGTTCAGGGCTTTTTTGTAGGTAGTTTTCTTATTACGTGGTCAATTTCCTTGATTGTTATTGGTCTATTTAGGGCCTCAATTTCTTCTTGTTTCAACCTAGGCAGGTTGTGTGATGACAGAAAGTCCTCCATTTCAGAAAGTTTTTCAAGTTTGTTTCTATACAAGTGTACATAGTAGTCTCTAATGATCTTTTGTATTTCTTCAGGATCAGATGTGACTTCATCTTTTGTGTTTCTGTTGTGCTTGTTTGGGCTTTTTCTCTCTTTTTCTTGGTCAGTCTAGCTAGGGGACCATCGATCTG
>NW_007246527.1:874-2114 GCF_000164805.1 Carlito syrichta
GCTTCTTAGGTTGTTAATTTGTGATCCTTCCATTTTCTTCATGTGCATTTGTAGGGATATAAATTCCCCTCTTACTACAGCTTTCATGGCGTCCCAGAGATTTTGGTAAAATGTATCTTTATTTTCATTTGTTTCCAGGTATCTTTTAATCTCTGTTTTGATTTCATCATTGACCCAGGAATTGTTTAGCATCATGCTGTTTAGTGCCCATGTCTTTGTGGGTTTTGGGGGGACCTTGTTGGTGTTAATGCTTATTTTTATTCCACTGTGGTCCGAGAAGGTGCATGGTAAAATTTCAGTCCTTTTAAATTTGCTTATGCTTGACTTATGGCCAAGTATATGGTTGATCTTAGAGTACGTTTCATGTGGTGATGAGTAGAATGTGTATTCTGTGGTCTTTGGATGGAGGGTTCTGTAGAGTCATGTTGTGGTTTCGGATCTCGTTGTTGATTTTTTTTGTCCTGATGATCTGTCTAGGGTTGTGAGTGGGGTATTAAAGTCCCCACCTATGATGGTATTGGAGTCGATATCTTTTTTTAGTTTACCTAGGAGCCGTTTTATGACAGTTGGTGCTCCTATGTTCGATGCATATATGTTTAGGATGGATATTTCTTGTTGATGGATTGAACCTTTTATCATTATGTAGTGGCCTTCTGTATCTTTTCAAATTTTTGATAGCTTGCTTAAAAGGTCTGAGATTAAGATCGTGACACCTCCTTTCTTTTGTGTTCCATTTGCCTGAAAATTTGTTTCCCATCCTCTTACTTTGAGTCTGTGAGTGTCCTTTCTAGTGAGGTGAGTCTCTTGAAGGCAATAGATTGTTGCCTGGTGATGTTTTATCCATTTTGCCATTCTATGTCTTTTCAGTGGTGCATTTAGTCCATTCACATTCAAACTATGTGAGAGTTGATCCCTATCATAATGTTCTTACAGAGTTGTTCTTCCTGTTTGTGTGTTGTCTTTCCTTTGGTTTTAGAGTTGGATCATGTGTGTTTTTAATCTTTTGCCTGTACTCTTGTGAAGAACGTTGTTGTTCTTTTTTCCTTTTCTTCTGTGTTCAATACTTTCTTAAGTGTTTCTTGTAGCGGTGGTCTGGTGGCAGTGTAGGTTCTTAGGGATTGAAGATCTGGGAAAGATTTCAATTCTCCCTCGCTGATGAAGCTGAGCTTGCCTGGGTAGGTTATTCTCGGTTGAAATTGTTTATCTTTTAGAACTTTGAAGATAGGGCTCCAAGCTCTCG
>NW_007246527.1:2271-17576 GCF_000164805.1 Carlito syrichta
CATGCCCAGCTAATTTTTTTTTTTTTGAGTTGGAGTCTCACTCTGTTGCCCAGACTGGAGTGCAGTGGCCGCTCCCGGCCACTGCAGCCTTGACCTGCTGGGCTCCGGTGATCCTTCTGCCTCAGCCTTTCAAGTAGCTGGAATTACAGGTGCGCGCTAACACGTCCGGCTAATTTTTTGATTTATTGTAGAGATGAGGTCTTGCCTGCCCAGGTGGGTCTCGAACCCGTGGGCTCAGGCAATCCACTCACCTCAGCCTCCCAAAGGCGCAGGATTACAGGCTGAGCCACCGAACCCGGCTGGATTTTTTCTTTTATACCTACTATGTTTAGGTGAATTATTATATATCTGGGAGTTGGTCTTCTCATTTGTTGTCTTGCAGGGGTTCTCTGAATCTCTTGTGTTTGAATTTTTTCATCCTTCATGAGATGAGGGAAGTTTTCTTGAATGATTTCATGAAGTGTTTGTTCCAGTGTGTCCTCTGTTTCTCTCTCTGCCTCAGGAAGGCCAAGTACTCTTAGGTTCGGTCTCTTGAAGTGTTCATTCATCTCTTGAAGGTTTTGTTCTGTCTTTTTGAGCTTCTTTTCTATGCTTTTGACAGTTTGGGTTAGTTCTGTGTTTTGGTCTTCAAGCTCTGAGATTCTTTCTTCTGCTTGGCTAATTCTGCTTTCCATGCTTATTAGTTTGTTATTATTTCCATCACAGTATTCTTTACTGCTCTTATTTCTTACATCAGCTCCTTCCTATTTTCCTCTTGTCTCTCCTCAATTTTTTAAATTCTCTTTATTAATGTCTTGATGTCTGGGTTTGTTGCATGTGACCAGTCATTCTGGGGGCTCTTCATTGTTTGTGTTCCGAAGTCTGTTTTCCCACTGTCTGATCTCCTAGGGGTCTGTGTGAGACCTATATTCTTCTTTTGGTTTTTCTTCATCTGTGCAGTTTTTCCCCCTCCCTACTTTTTCCTTCCCTCCACATCACTGTCTTCTTTAATTCTGTTATTCAGGTGTGGAGGTGTTGTTTTTACTTCTGTTTGTTCAATCTCCTATTCTTCTTTATGTATGTCCTCTTACTTTGTTCAATTCTGGAGTTGCACTGTAGGTTGTGGGTGGTCATTTTTTGCAGTTTTGAGATTTACTTAAGGGGGGAGCTGTGATTCAGAATCTATCTGCAGGTCCTGATATCCACCGACAGGTGTATGAATAATCCAAAACCCACTTCCCACTGCCTTGGAATCTGTCCATGCAGTGGGGTTGTAGGTTTACTCCCTAAAATAAAATGCAGTTAACAGAGGGAAGAGAATGGAGCAGGCAGTCGGGGGGAAGAGGGGGTGGAGAGAGAGAGGAGTAAGGGTGAAAACAGACGAGCGTACCAATAAATGGAGAGAGAGACAAAAATTAAAACATAAAAACAATAGACCATAGCTACAAACTGACAAACTCCCATACAAAAAAAAAAAACTAAAACATACAATGTTGCTAACATACAAGCTTACCAACCTCCTTATTGGTGTGCTATTCCTCTATACAAAGACATGGTTTACAGAGAGAAGAAAATAAAAGAAGGGAAAAGAAGGAGGAAAAAAGGGGGGGGGGGGAACAAAACAGAAGGAATATAATCAAGTCAGTAGACTAACAGAACCAATCAAGCAAACTCTGAGACTTTTCATTTAAGTCGAATGTCCTTTCAGCTCTGATTTCTAGCTGTCTTTTCAAGCTGGTAAGTTTGTTCAAGGTTAGGATCAGTTGCCCCTGGCCTGCTGTGAAGGGCAATTCAGATCATCACTCAGTTCACCACTGCCCCGTTCACTACTCAGATCTGACCTGTGTCTTTCAGGCTTCTATTTTTCCCCTTTCAATGAATCGCCAGCAGGTGGTGTTATCCCTCGCTCCAGATGGTCTTTATCACAGCTGCTTGCCCACCTCTAAGGGGAGGGAGATGTTGCCTGGAGGCACACGGGAGGAGACCCATGGCCTGGCAGGACATCCAGTGGTAGTAGACCTCAGCAGATCTTGCTCGCAGGGGCTTCAAGGTCTGAAATCATGGAACGCCTCAGGCACAGGCCGTGCGATGTGTAATGGCTGCCTTGGTGGTGGTGGCTGTGGCTCACCTCAGGCACTGACAGTCCGATGTGGAATGGCTGTTTCAGCGGTGGCAGCAGCAGCAGTGGCAGTGGCGGCTGGCCTCAGGCACTGGCAGTGCGATGTGGAATGGCTGCCGGCTGTGCTGGCAGCAGCAGCAGTGGCAACAGCGGCAGCCACAGTAGCTGCCCGGACCACAATGATGCCTCAGCGAGGTCTATGGCCAAGCTCCGAGTAAAGAGCAGACTGCTGACAATGGGATCTGCAGCCTCCAGGGAGAGAACCAGAGTCTCTTTTGTCCAAACTGCAGTTTCATGAGCAAATAAATTGTTGTCTTAAAGCATTAAGTTTTAGAATGCTTTGTTACACAGCAATAGACAAGTGGAACAGGCAGCTAATCATTAGCTAACCAAATCTGCTCAGACATGACTGAATTTCCTGATGGACTCAACTCAGGCTCAGGCTGGGATGGTCCTGTTTTGGCTGTATGTATATCAGTCTCACCCTCAGACTTATGGGCAACATGAGCAAGATTCTTTGTTTTAGACTTTTGAAAGATGAATTATAATGTATCTCAATGTGAATCTCTTTAAGTTCATCTTACTTATAGTTCATTGAGCTTCTTGGATGTTTACAGTTAAATCTTTAATCAAATTTGGGGAGTTTCCAACCATCATTTCTTTAAATATTCTTGCTGCCCATTTCTCTTTCTCTTCTCCTTCTGAGACTTCACAGTGTGTATGTTGGCTCACTTGATGGTTTTCCAACAGGTCCTTCAGGTTTTGTTTGCTTTTCTCATTTTTTTTCTCTTTGTTCCTCAGACTCATTAATTTTAATTGCCCTATCTTCATGTTTGCTAATTTTTCTGTCTGCTCCAATCTGTCTTTGAATCCCTCTAATGAATTTTACATTTCAGTTATTGTATTTTTTTACCTCAAAAATTTCTTTTGCTTTTTAAAAATTTCTGTCTCTTTATTGATATTTTCATTTTGTTCATATTTTTTTCTTGATTTTTTTCCACATTTTCTTTTAGTACTTTGAGCATCCTTAAGACAGTGTTTACTTTTTGTTTTGTTTTTGTGGAGTTCTTTTGAGTTGGAGTCCCACCCTGTTGCCCAGGCTGAAGTGCAGTGGCATGCTCACAGCCACCACAGCCTTGATCTGCTGGGCTCAGGTGATCCTTCCACCTCAACCTCCCAAGTAGCTGGAACTACAGGCATGTGCCACCATGCCCAGCTGATTTTTTTTATTTATTGTAGAGGTGAGGTCTTGACATGTTGCTCAGACTGGTCTCAAACCCCTGATCTCAGGTAATCCTCTTGCCTCCACCTCCCAAAGAGCTGGGATTACAGGCATGAGCCACCACACCTAGCTGAGACAGTGTTTTAAAGTCTTTATCTAGTAGATCTGCCATCAGATCTTTTTCAGAGACAGTTTCTGTTGACTTTTTTTTTTTTTTTTTGAGTTGGAGTCTCACTCTGTCGCCCAGACTGGAGTGCAGTGGCTGCTCCCGGCCACTGCAGCCTCCACCTGCTGGGCTCTGGTGATCCTTCCACTTCAGCCTTCCGAGTAGCCAGAATTACAGGTGCATGCTTCCACACCTGGCTGATTTTTTGATTTATTGTAGAGATGAGGTCTCGCCAAGTTGCCCAGGTGGGTCTCAAACCCGCTCAGGCAATCCACTCACCTCAGCCTCTCAAGGCACAGGATTACAGGCTGAGCCACCGAGCCTGGCAACTTTTTTTTCTTTGAATGGGCCAAACTCTCCTGTTTATTTGTATACTTGTGTTTTTTTGTTGTTGTTGAAAACTGGACATTTGAATTCAATAAGGTAGTAACTCTGAAAATCAAATCTCCCCTTCCCTAGGGGAGTTGGTTTTTGTTATTGTTTGTGCTTGTTTTGTTAATTGTTGTAGGCTCTCTCTGTGCCAAGGTTCAACCTAAGGTGTAAACTTAATGTCTTCATAGGCCTTTTCTTATCATAACCTTTTCATAGGCATGCACAGTTACTTTATAATTTTCCCACTTATGCAGTTGTTTTGGAATGTTCTAGTCTTAATGTTCTCCTCCCAAAAGAAAACAAAGACAGAAAAATGAAGGCATAGATGTACTAGCCCTTAAAATCTCCTAAAATTGACTTCATTTGGAGGGAAGGAACTTGAAACAATGGGAGAGGTGCAAAAACAATGGTCACCTGCCTCTTTGCACTTCTATGATCAGAAGCTATAATCAGTGACCCATGTACAGATGCCCAATATTTGGAAGACAGCGTGCTTTTTACCTACTTTAGATCTCAGAAGCTGCATGCAAGCTGGAATGCTTGTGCAGCTGCTGGTCATAGGGCTGGCAGTGGGCATAGGTAACCGCTACTGTACTAAGAGCTGAAAATGACCAAAGATAACTGCAATTTATTAAGACTTCCCCTGGAAGTTGCAAGCCTCCAATAGACTCCAGAGTTTTTAAATAGTTACATCTGACAGACTCTGCTAGTACAATTGTTGTCTTGGTGGAGAGAGAGATTCCTGGTGCTTCCTACACCACCATCTTCTCAGAATATGCTATCAATTCCTACTCAACTATTTTAGAAACGGTTTTTTTTTCCCCCACTTTGATCTACTCATTCCACCTTTATGAACCCTACCTCCAGCCAATAGTCTCAATCAAAGTTGCAAAGTTGAATTTAGCAGCACATCTGTGTGAAGAAAAAAGGACAGTTTAATAAAAATGAGATTCGAAAACAAGTGCCATCAATCTCTAAAATCCTTTCATCATCTCCATAATTTTCCATGCCCATTGTCATCCTCCTTGAATTCAACATGCCTTTCCCTAAGGATAAGCCTTTAAAACCTTTGTATTTGGTTATTGTTTCTTTCATCATCAGTGTGGTAACAATTTTGCACGTCCTCTCTCTCTCTTTTCCTCTCTCTGAACTTGTACAATATTTCAGCAATAGCGTAGAGTTTAATAGGAGTGTGAATCTGACATCAAATGGGACTCAAAAATATTAACTTCATCATTAATTTCCTTAGTGTGTATGGACAAGGAGATGTAACTACCAGTTATAGTACCAGTCTTTTTTGTCTCTGATTACTTACCTGGCCCTACAAAAACTCCATGGTAAGTAGGCTACTTGTATGTATTAGACTCAGGGTACCTTGTTCATTTTCTGCTTTTTAATATGTGTGTATATATCCTAAACCAAATAAACTATGCATTTTAAAGTATATTTCTAAATATACTCCTCTATTTTGGATCATTGCATGAAACCTTTTAACAGAAAACATATAAACTTTAGAAAGAAGTATGAGTTCTCAGGGTCTTAGAAAAAAATAAAATAAAATGATAAATCAAAAAGAGAAAAGTAAGATTTATTTATTTACACCAGGACCAAACTTAATCTGATAGTATTAAGAAACTCCAAGGAAGATTGAGAGGCAAGAAGTGAGAGGATGGAGAAAAGTCAGAAGCTTCCAGTTAGACTAGCTGAGCATGTATGCTCAGCCATCAATAGAATGAATGGACAGATTACCTACCCTCTGTGAGATTCATGCTTTTGGGAAGGTTTGTTTTGGCTGATTTGGTTTTTCAGGGTTTTTGTTTTTGTTTTTGTTTGGTTTTTTGAGTCATGGTCTCACTCCGTTGTCCAGGTTGGAGTGCAGTGGCACTATCACAGCTCACCACAGCCTCAAATTTCTGGGCTCAGGTGATCCTTCACCTCAGTCTCCTGAGTAGCTGTGACTATAGGCATGCTCCACCACACTCGGCCAATTTTTTTTTTTTTTTTTTGAGTTGGAGTCTCACTCTGTCGCTCAGACTGGAGTGCAGTGGCCACTCCTGGCTACCGCAGCCTCGACCTGCTGGGCTCTGGCGATCCTTCCGCCTCCATCTTCCACGTAGCTGGAACTACAGGCGTGCTACCACACCCAGCTAATTTTTTATTTATTGTAGAGATGAGGTTTCGCCAAGTTGCCCAGGTGGGTCCCAAACCCACGGGCTCAGGCAGTCGACTCACCTCGGCCTCCCAAAGTGCTGGGATTACAGGCTGAGCCACCGAGCCCGGCCTAATTTTTTTATCTTGTATTTTGTAGAGACGAAGTCTTGCTATGCTGCCAAAGCTGGCCTCAAACTCCTGGGCTCAAGCAATTCTCCTTCCTCAGGCATGAACCACAACGCCTGGCCTTTTTTCTTTTCTTTTTTTGGTTTTTTGTTTTTGTTTTTTTTTTGAGTTGGAGTCTCACTGTTGCCCAGGCTGGAGTGCAGTGGCATGCTGCTCATGGCTACTGCAGCCTCGACCTACTGGGCTCGGGTGATCCTTCTGACTCAGCATTCAAGTAGCTGGAACTACAGGCATGCGTCACCATGTCTGGCTAATGTTTTTGTTTTTGCTTTTGCTTTTTTTTAATGTGTAAAAGAGAAACCCTATCTCACCTTGCCTGGTTTTTTGAAAAATACTTCTGTAGGGGAATAAACAGGAATTATTATTAAATTATTCCTTATTATTTATTATTAAATATCAAATTAGGAATTAGAGTGTGTTTAGTCAAACAGAGATGCAGAAATACTGCTTTGCAGTGAACCTAAGGCATGCAAAAATATACAGGCACACTGTAGGTTTGGTTCCAGACCACTATCATAAAGCAATAATACAAGTCACATAAATTGTTGGGAGCCAGCCATGGAGGCCCGCCTGAGCATTAGGGATCCAGGCGGGCTGCGGACCTTGAGACCACCAGGTTGAGTTCAGGAACTGAAGGTCCATTCCCTCCTCCCTTCTTTGTTGTTTGGCATGATCCACTAGCAGGGACTTTGATCTAAGCATAAAGTTCTGAGAGTATGATAGGCATGGCTGACTCTAGGGATCCATTGTTCCCGTTTCTCACAGACTGTGGTTTTGGCTTTAAACTTAACACAGTTCAAAACTCAGGTCACATTTGGGAGCCTTTTATATGGTACAAGCTTCTTCATAAGATTTAAAAATATATTTGTAGAATTAGTATATACATTTAGAGAGCTGTTTCCAGCTTTAGATGGTATAGATGATTATCTAGAAATGGCCTAGCACGAACTTTGGACTGGGCCACATTCCTAAGGGCCCAGCATCCACTTTGGGCTGGGCTGCATTCTTTTAAACCAGTTCTTTAGCTACAATTAGTGTAGGTTTTTTTCTTCTTATTATATAAACTGAATTTATTTTATTCATAGAAAGTATTGTAGAATAGGTTACGCTACATTAGTGAATTATGTTAGTTCAAGCATGATCAAACAAGATATTTTGAGGTGTAATAGAATACAGTTAACTTTAGAAATTTCATTGTTCCCACTTTCTACTAATTGTGGTTTTGGCTTTAGTACAATTACAGTTTGTATTTGAGTTTTATTTTAGAAGCTTTATTGCTGATGATCAGCTTTATATATTAGGATTAGGAATTAGAAACTTTTATAGAAATTAAGATAGATACATAGGATTTTAGAATAGCCATTTTGTTAAGAGATTATAATCAATTGTTCCTGGAAACAGCCCAGCATGCTCTTTGGACTGGGCCACATTCTTTAGGAACTGGCTTGAGCTATATTTAAGAGTTTTTTATAGTACAGGTAAAATTAGTACAGAATAGAAAAGTATTAGGATTTTAGTCAGTCATTAGGTGTTGGGTATGCATAAGTTTTAGAAGTTATTATTAGAATATTATGATGTTAGAATTGTTGTACTGTTTGTGAGGAACATTAACCAAGCATAAGGAACAGTGAAATAATATTGGGATTGTCCTTCCTCATGCTTGAGGAAATACCTGGTGGGTGGGGGGGACGCCCCTCATCCACCTGGCTTTTTGTTCACATGAAAATCTCATGATTTTGCCTGTGAAACTTTAGGATAAAAAGTTTACGGTTTGTCCCATTAAACGGCTTCTGCACTAGACAGAGTCCAGTCTCTTTCTTTCTCCCCTCTTCTCTTTCTTTCTCTTTATTTCTCCAGAATAATCGCCAACACTGCCACACCTCCCAGGGACCCCCTAAATCTCTTTGTGGGAGCCGGCCCCCCGCAATAAATGTTTTTGTTTCTCAGTGCATATAAATGTTTACACTATACTGTAGTCTATTAAGTAGGCAATCACATTATGTCCAGAAAAATAATTTTCATACCTTAATTAAAAACACATTGCTAAAAAAAAAAAAAAGCTAACAATCACCTGAGCCTTCAGCACATCTTAATCTTTTTGTTGGTAGAGGGTCTTGCCTCCATTTCGATGGCTGGTGACTGATCAGGGTGGTAGTTGCTGAAGACTGGGGTGACTGTAGCAATTTCTTTAATGGAGACAACAATGAAGTTTGCCACATCAAATGACTTTTCTTTTCATGAAAGATTTCTCTGTAGCATATGATGCTGTTTGGTAGCATTTCACCCACAGTAGAACTTTTTGTTAAGCCAATTCTACCCTGTCACTACTGTATCAACTAAGCTTATGTACTATTTTAACATTCACTTCAACAATGTTCACAACGTCTTTGCCAATAGTGTTCATCTCAAGAAACCACTTTCTTTGTTCATCCATAGGAAGCAACACTTCATCCGTTCAAGTTTTATAATATCGCAGCAATTCTGTCATATCTTAAGGCTCCACATCTAATTCTAGCTCTCTTGCTATTTCCACCACATCTGCAGTTGCTCCCACCACTGAAGTCTTGATGGAAGCAATGGAGTCATCCATGACTTGAAATCAGCTTCTTCCCAAATTCCAATTCCTGTTGCTATTTTGACCTCCTCCCATGAATGTTCTTAATGATATCTAGAATGGTGAACCCTTTCCAGATGGTTTTTATTATTATTATTATTTTTTTTTTGCCTAGGTTGGTCTCGAACTCCTAGTCCCAAGCAATCCTCCCGCCAGATAGTTTTCAATTTACTCTGCCCAGATCCATCAGTGGACCCACTATATGACAGTTATAGTGTTACAAAATATACTTCTTAAATAATAAGACTTGAAAGTCAAAATCACTCCTTGATCTATAAGCTGCAGAGTGGATGATGTGTTAGCAGACATAAACAACATTAATCTTCTTGTACCTCTCCACCAGAACTTTGGAGGTCTAGATGCATTGTGAATGAACAGTAATATTTTGAAAGGAATCTTTTTCTGAGCAGGTCTCAACATTGAACTTCAACTCTTCAATAAACCATACTGCAAAAAGATATGCCATCAGTCAGGCTTTGTTGTCCCATTTATAAAGCACAGGCAGAGTAGATTTAGCATCATTCTTAAGGACTCTAGAATTTTTGGAATGGTCAAGGAGCAAAGATTTCAACTTTAAGTCACCAGCTGCATTAACCCCTAACAAGACAGCTAGCCTATCCTTTGAAACTTTGAAGACAGGCATTGACTTCTCCAGCTATGAAAATTCTAGATGGCATCATCTTCCAACAGAAGGCTGTGGTTCATCGGCATGAAAATCTATTGTTTGGTGTAGCCACCATCATCAGCGATTTTAGCTAGATCACTTAGCTTATGTGACTTGCTTCAGTTTCTCCATCAGCATGTGCTGATTCATCTTGAGTTCTTTCTTAAACCTTATGAATCCTTTTGCCAGCTTCCAACTTTTCTTCTGCAGCTTTCTCGCCTCTCTCAGGTTTCATAGAATTGAAGAGAATTAGGGCTTTGCTTTGGATTAGCCTTTGGTTTAAGAGAATGTTGTGACTAGTTTGGTCTTCCATCTTACCACTAAGACTCTCCACGTTGGCAATAAGGCTGTTTTGCTTTCTGATCACTTGTGTGTTTACTGACTTCCTTAGGTGAAAGAGGTCTAGTTTTCAACCTGTCTTGACTTACATTTGCCTTCCTCATGAAGCTTAATCATTTTTAACTTTTGATTAAAAGTGAGAGACATGCTACTCTTCCTTTCCCTTGAACTCTTAGAGACCACTGTATGGTTATTAATTGGCCTAATTTCAGTATTGTTGTGTCTCAGGGACTAGGAAGGTCCAAGGAGAGTGAGAGAGCTGGAGAAATGCCATTTGGTGGAGCGATCAGAACACACACAACCTTTATTAAATCAGTTCGCTGTCTTCTCTTTTTCTGAGTTGGAGTCTCACTCGGTGACCCAGGCTGGAGTGCATTGGCATGCTCACAGTCACCACAGCCTCAACCTGCTGGGCTCAGGCAATCCTTCCAACTCAGTCTTCCAAGTAGCAGGAACTACAGGCGAGTGCCACCACACCCAGCTTATTTATTGATTGATTGATTGTAGAGATGAGGTCTCGCCAATTTGCCCAGGCTGGTCTCGAACCCGTGGGCTCAAGGCAATCCTCTCACCTCGGCCTCCCAAAGTGCTGGGATTATAGGTATGAGCCACCGGCCCGGCCAAATTCGCCATCTTCTGGGGGCTCCGTTCCTGACATTCCAAAACAATTACCATAGTAACAGCAGATTACAGGTCACCACAACAGACATAATAGTGAAAAAGCTGAAAATACTGAATCACCAAAATGTGACACAAAGCGAACATGTGTTGTTGGGAAAATGGTGCTGATTGACTTGCTGGACCCAGGTTTGCCACAACCTTCAGTTTCTAAAAAGGCAGTATCTGGAACGCGCCATAAAGCGAGGTGCGCCTGCAGTGAATTTTTGGGTGGGTGGTGTCCTTCCGGAGTGTTCAAGGGTAAACAGTCAAGGTGCTAACATTTATACAGTACACTGAAATACAGCGTCAATAATTTTGCTAGCTCCACCACTTTCGCCAAGTTGAAAGCAAGCTGTGGGGACAGGAGCTGATAAGAGTTAAACGTAGCCTGCTCAAATTGGTACCCGCGCTCGGAATTCCAGATTCCCCTCAGTGCAAAGCCCCCGCCCCGGGGGAGAGGGCGGCTAGGGCGGCAAGGGACCACCCACACTCGGTGTGGAACTGGAAACCAGGCGGCGCCCAGGATCAAACCCTTTTTAACGAAGGCGCATGCGCCTAGAAAAATTTCGTGCCAGTGCGATTGGGGAAATGAAAGAATCAAACGCTTTCACCATCCTCCCGCGAGACGAGAGGTCTTCACGCCACGTCAGATGCCGGAGATTCTGGCGCCGAGCGACAGATATCGGAACAAACCGACGGAGAAAACTGCGGACACGGAACCGGTTTGTGGGCAGGACTTCCGGCGGAAGAACAGGCCGTCTGGGAAACTCGGAGCCGAGTTCCGGCCGGTGTTCTCGCAAGCCCTGGACCTTCGCTGTGTGGACTTTAGGAAAGATGGCCTGTGCCGCCGCGCGTTCCCCGGCCGACCAGGACAGGTGGGTCCTGGGGAGTTGGGGCCCGAGAAAGGAAGGAGCTCGCTCTGGTGTCGGGTGCTGCGCCTCCCTTCCCGACTCCTCCGCCTTGAGGACGGCCTGGTCGGTGGAGCTCTGTCCCGGCCGCAGGCTCCACGCCTCTCCCCGGATACTCGCCCCTGCGGCTCCCACCTGGCTCTCCGCAGGTCCCTGCACCCCAACTCCAGGTAGCTCAGGGTTCACCTGTACGAGACAGAGGACTTTGGGTGCTACGTGGACATGGTATTAGGTAACAATCACAGTTTGAGAAGTTTCGTTCTCATTCTCACAAATGTTCATATGGGTTTTTGTTTTGTTTTGTTTTAGTGTTTAATATTTCAGTCTTTGTATTTTTTATAGAAGGAGGCGGGCCCCGCCCTCAGGAACGTTTGACAGGCAGCTGTGTCTAATGGAAGTAACCGCATTGTTTTGTTTGTTTTTCTTTAAACCTTTTCCGACATGTGTTGTTGTTTCCATCCAAGGTAGTGAATAAAGTTTCCTTTTTAAGCACGTTAAGTTAAAGGGAGGTCATTTAGAGAAAAACCTTGACGCAAATAATAGTACAGCTGTACCAGCAATGATGATGGCCACGGAGTCCTGAATGAATGAATGAATGGATTTTTGGAAATACTACCCTTGTGATGCCAGATATGTCTTTTCTGTGGCAGGTTTATTTGTATCTATCCCGCTTATTTAAATAATAAGAAGACCATCGCGGAGGGACGGCGAATCCCCATAAGTAAGGTAAGCGGATGGTGAGCACCGGGTCCTTGAAGGGTTGAGGGCAAGAATCGGGTACTTTCCTTTGCATTAGTGAAACCAGAAAGGTATTAATTCACAGCTGGAGGGTTTTTAAATGGATTTTAATGAGCCTCTGTTTGTAAAGAAGTGGGAATTCTATTCTGTCTATTCTGTAGACTTTTTTTTTAAAAAACAAGATTGTGACAATTTTCCCCTTAAAATGAAAATGATGGTATTATACAACATAATGTTCAAGATGCAGTTAAGTTTTTTCTCCAAGTATGTGAAAAAGACTTGCAGAAAGTTCAGCCTTGTTGAGTTTGATCTTCATTATCTTTTTGTGTGTGTGAGGAGTACAAAGCAGGCTGTTAGAGTTTTAAAAGATAATGCCAGGCATGGTGACTCAGACCTGTAATCCTAGCACTTTGGGAGGCCGAGGCAGGAAGGAGGATTGCTTGAACCCAGGAGTTCGAGACCAGACTAGGCAATAAGCAAGACCTCGTCTTTACAACAAATCAAAAAAATTAGCTGGGTGTGGCGGCACGCATCTGTAGTCCCAACTACTCAGGAGGCTGAGGCGGAAGGATTGCCTGAACCCAGGAGGTTGAGGCTGCGGAGAGCTATGATCATGCCACTGCACTCCAACCTGGGCTTCAGAGTGCGTCTTTGACTCCCCAAAAAAGAGCTATGATTTCTTCCTTATGCTCTTTGTATAGGAAAACTCAAGTTTTTAGTTGGTCCGGTGGCTTAAGTTTGGAAAGTATCTAATACCAAGTGAAGGCTTTTGTAGTATTTCTTTTTTTTTGAGTTGGAGTCTCAATCTCACTCTCTTCACCCAGGCTGGAGTTCAGTGGCACACTCACGGCCACCGAAGCCTCAACCTGCTGGGCTTAGGCGATCTTCCACCTCAGCCTTCCAAGTAGCTGGAACTGCAGATGCATGCCAGGCTAGTTTTTGTGATTTATTGTAGAGACATGGTCTCACTAAGTTGCCCAGGCTGGTCTTGAATCCCTGGGCTCAGGCAGTCCTCTTCCCAAAGTGCTGGGATTACAGGCTAAGCCACCACACCCAGCTGAACTTTTTATTTTTAAAATTGTGTCATGTACTGGTTTTATTTTGCTTTTTAGAGACAGAGTCTTGCTCTGTTGTCCAGACTGGAATGCAGTGGTGTGATTATAGCTTACTGCAGCCATGAATTCCTGGGTGCAAGTGTTCCTCCTGCCTCAGCCTCCCGAATAGCTAGGCTAGCTTGCCACCATATCTAGCTAATTTTTTAATTTTTTTGCAGTGATGGAACCTAGCTATGTTGCCCAGGTTGGCCTTAATCAATCCTCCCACCTCACTTTTTTTTTTGAGTTGAAGTTTCACTCTGTTGCCCAGGCTTGAATGCAATGACACAATCACAGCTCACTGCAGCTTCTACCTCCTGGGCTCATGTGATCCTTCCACCTCAGCCTCCCAGGTAGCTGGGACTACAGGCACATGCCACCACACCCAGCTAATTTTCAAATTTTTTTGTAGAGACAAGGTCTCTACAGTGTTCCCAAGTGGTCTGGAATCCTGGACTCAAGCAATCCTCCCTCCTCAGCCTTCCAAAGTGCTGAGATTACAAGCATGAGCTACCACACTCAGCATGGGGCTATTATAGACAGTGCTGCTATGAACATCCTTGAGCTTGTCTTTTAATGGATGTAGTTTTGCATTTCTGTTGAATGCACCTAAGAGTGGAATATCAGAGCCATAGGGAATGGCATATGTTCAGCTTTAATAGATACAGCTGGACAGTTTTCTAAAGTGGTTGTGTGTGAAATTGTTTAAGCAGTGAATGTTCATTGAGCATCTACTATATTCAACCTACCATGCTAGGTGACAGTCTATGCCCTAAGAAGTAATGTTCTTTTGGGGAGATGAGCACACAGGTAAGCTTCAGTGTTATTCCCAGGAATTTTTAAAATTCCTACAAATACAAATTTACACTTGAAACAACTGTGAAAAAGGAAACTTAAGACTTTGGTACTTGTTTTGATGGTAGTATTTGAAATGATTTATGTAACATTATAGCAATATTCATTTAAAGCTAAGCTATTCAGTGTTTCTGTTTTTAACTGTCCAGGCTGTTGAAAATCCTACAGCTACGGAGATTCAAGACGTGTGCTCAGCAGTTGGACTTAATGTGTTTCTTGAGGTATGATGTAATCTTCTTCATTGTTTTCCATACTCATTTTACTGATGTGATAACTTTCTTAAAGCTTGTTTTTGTTTTATTTGTGTTAGAAAAATAAAATGTACTCTAGAGAATGGAATCGTGATGTCCAATACAGAGGCAGAGTCCGGGTCCAGCTCAAACAGGAAGATGGCAGCCTCTGTCTTGTACAGTTTCCATCACGTAAGCTTTTTTAAATGAATGACGAGGATTTGGTGATAGACTATTCCTCTACAACACAAAAAAGTTTCTAAAACTGAAAGGTAAAAATCAGAATTTGCATTCTGCAGAATGCAAGAATGGAGAGAGATAAACAGTGGGTCTAATATCTTTTAGGTTAAAGACCTCTTTGAAAATGTGATGAAATCTACTAATTGTTTTCCAAAAAAATGTTTAGTGAACATTTTATAAATCTCTGTAAGTCCATTATTGCTACCAGATTAAGAATATAAAAGTATTAAATCATTCTATCCTAGAGACTGTTGAGGTTATTAATAATTTCTGTCATTAATAAAAAGCAGTACCGAGTGAAAAAAAAGTAGATATGCGTAGTGTGGTACCACCTAGGCAAATTTAAATACAAAATTTTGATATATGTATATGTAACATTGTTTATTGAGATAAATATTTTTTAAATGGACTGGAAGGAAACACTCTCTCTTAAGACAGAAGTTACCTGATGGTAACTGGGAGTAGGGAGGAGAGACGAGTTGATGGTCAGAAAAGACTGTAGCATCATCTTAATAAAAAACAACAATGGCAAAACTGGACATCAACATAAAATGTTAGTTTTGGGTATTGGGAAGATAAGTGTTTATTTACACGCTATTCTTTATTTTTCTGAATTTTTATTTCTGAAAATTATATTTTAATTTTTTTAATGAAGCTGTTTACTTAATTTTCTCCTTTAATTTAATAACCCCTTCAGTTTAATTAAGTTTTTATTTTATTTTTTTATTTTTTATTTTTTTTGAGTTGGAGTCTCACTCTGTTGCCCAG
>NW_007246527.1:17596-19065 GCF_000164805.1 Carlito syrichta
CAGACTGGAGTGCAGTGGCATGCTCCTGGCCACCGCAGCCTCGACCTGCTGGGCTCCAATGATCCTTCCACCTCAGCCTTCCAAGTATCTGGGACTACAGGCACGCAATACCATGCCCGGCTCATTTTTGATTTATTGTAGAGATGAGGTCTCGCCAAGTTGCCCAGGCGGGTCTTGAACCCAAGGCTCAGGCAATCCACTCACCTCAGTCTCCCAAAGGCGCGGGATTACATGCTGAGCCACTGAGCCCGGCTTAATTAAATTATTTAATCCAACTAAAACAAGTTGTCAGACAAATTGACGGCTTAATTGTTTTTTTGGGTTTTTTTTGAGTTAGAGTCTCACTCTGTTGCCCAGACTGGAGTGCAGTGGCCGCTCCCGGCCACCGCAGCCTCGACCTGCTGGGCTCCGGTGATCCTTCCACCTCAGCCTTCCAAGTAGCTGGAACTACAGGCGTGCGCTACCACGCCCGACTCATTTTTTAATTTCTTGTAGAGATGAGGTCTCGCTGCCCAGGCGGGTCTCGAACCCGCGGGCTCAGGCAATCCACTCACCTCAGCCTCCCAAAGGCGCAGGATTACAGGCTGAGCCACCGAGCCCGGCGGCTTAATTGTTTTTAGTTGAATTGAAATAGATTGGTTTTTATATACCAAAATCTCTAAGTTTTGCTAGAAACTCAAGATTCTGACTAGAGTGTGACATAGTATATTCTGATTTGTTTTTTTCTCCTCTTTGACATTTTCCTATACTATATTTCAAAAGACCAAAACTAAAACTTCTCATTTGACCACTAAGTAAATTAGTAGTAAAAATTGTGTTTGAAAAGATGTTTGCCTTTGGGATGCTGAGGTGAGTGGATTGCCTGAGCCTGCGGGTTCGAGACCCGCCTGGGCAACTTGGCGAGACCTCATCTCTACAATAAATCAAAAAAATTAACCGGATGTGGTAGTGCACACCTGTAGTTCCAGCTACTTGGAAGGCTGAGGCGGAAGGATCGCCGGAGCCCAGCAGGTCGAGGCAGCGGTGGCCAGGAGCGGCCACTGCACTCCAGTCTGGGCGACAGAGTGAGACTCCAATTTAAAAAAAAGTAGAAAAGATGTTACTTCCTCTTTCCAGTAAGAAACCAGTAAGACTGTAAAAAGAGGAAAGCTGAGGCACTTGATAATTTGGAGTAAGGAAGGTAGCTGGTTGTGGGTGGGCAGTCAGGATGCATGTAAGTGTAGAGCATCTGAGCTTACTCAACAGATGAGTAAGATCTCTTGTAGCTTAATGACATTGGTTTTTGCTGTAACACTGAGAGATCCTCTCTTTCAGTAGCTTAAGATACAATGATAGTCTGTTTCCAACTTGTTATATTTTGATCTTCAAGCCAATCATTAGGCCCAAGGCCAAAATTTTTGTTTCACACTTAGCTGTTTTGCACATTGATTTTGTGTGTGTGTGTGTGTGTGTGTGTGTGTGTGTGTGTG
>NW_007246527.1:19142-66242 GCF_000164805.1 Carlito syrichta
TCAAAAAGACAAATAAAGACAACTGCTGGTGAGGATACAAAGAAAAGAGAACTCGTATACATTGTTGGTGCGGATGTTGATTAGTAAAGTCAATATGGAGGGCAGTGTGGTTTCTCATTGAACTACAAATAGAACTACCATATGATCCAACAATCAACTACTGGGCATTTATCCCAAAGAGAGGAAATCAAAGGGTCATTCACACTTCCATGTTCATTACTAGTCACAACAGCCAAGATATGGAATCAACCAAAGTGTCTAACAACAAATGAATAGATAAAGAAAATATGATATATATACATAATACTACTGTCTTTTTTTTTTTTTTTTTGGAGTTGGAGTCTCACTCCTTTGCCCAGGCTGGAGTGCAGTGGCACACACGCTCATGGCCACCCACCCCAGCATCCCCCTGCTGGGTTCCAGTGATCCTTCCACCTCAGCCTTCCAAGTAGCTGGAACTACAGACACACGCTACCATGCCTGGCTATTATTTTATTTTATTTTATTGTAGAGACAAGGTCTAGCTAAGTCTCCCAGGCTGGTCTCAAACCCACACTCTCAGGCAATCCACTCGCCTCGGCCTTCAGTCTTAAAAAAGAATGAAAGAGTTCCGGCCGGTGTTCTCGCAAGCCCTGGACCTTCGCTGTGTGGACTTTAGGAAAGATGGCCTGTGCCGCCGCGCGTTCCCCGGCCGACCAGGACAGGTTTATTTGTATCTATCCCGCTTATTTAAATAATAAGAAGACCATCGCGGAGGGACAGCGAATCCCCATAAGTAAGGCTGTTGAAAATCCTACAGCTACGGAGATTCAAGACGTGTGCTCAGCAGTTGGACTTAATGTGTTTCTTGAGAAAAATAAAATGTACTCTAGAGAATGGAATCGTGATGTCCAATACAGAGGCAGAGTCCGGGTCCAGCTCAAACAGGAAGATGGCAGCCTCTGTCTTGTACAGTTTCCATCACGTAAGCTTTTTTAAATGAATGACGAGGATTTGGTGATAGACTATTCCTCTACAACACAAAAAAGTTTCTAAAACTGAAAGGTAAGTCAGTAATGTTGTATGCAGCGGAAATGATACCTAAACTAAAAACAAGGACACAAAAAACAGGAGGTGGTGACCAAAGTCTTCAGCAAGGAGAGGGAAGTAAAAAAGGGAAAGGAAAGAAGAAGAAATGACCTAGCATGAGCATCGAGCATGTGGTACTGCTGTCAGAGACATGAGTGGAGGCTTCTCATTTGTGGCTGAGAGAAATAGAAGCTCTTTTTTGTGTGCATCATTTAACTGTGAACTCTTGCGCCTCCCATAATCATCGTTGGCATTGACAGTGAAATAATTGTACACCGGAACTTTGCATCTAGCTTTTATGCGGTATAAAAGAATTTTTGTCTTTCATTGCAGAGTTTTTGTGGAAGAATATTTTTAAATGGACAGTGGACTGTACATTAAGTTACTTGAAATCCTGTGTCTGTTTGTCCTTTATGTAAACATGTTTCAAATAAATAAACTTAATAAAATTAGAAATATACATTTTGTTCACCTTCTAATTTGAAACTGACTTTTGCAGCTTTTACTTACAGACTAATAATGCCAGTAGAGAAGGCAATTAAAAAGAGTAAAATAGTGAAAGTTTCCATAGTGTGAGCTCAAAACTAGAAGGAAGTGGTAAGTGTGCTTGGGCGTCTGTAAACAATCTGTAGACCATAATTTTGTAATCTATTAATTGTGGTCACATTGTACATTTGCTAGTTTTTTTTACATGGAAAGTTCTACATCTTAAGCTTTAAATTTGTCTGTTTTGTAGGTTTAAGAACACTTTTCACAGAAGGTCTAAAATTACTCATGCTTTTGCACTTTGAGGTACGCTTTCTTTCAAGAAACTAAATTGGATTGGTGCCTCTGAATTTATTTCAAAGTGCTGTTTCTGAAAGTGGTGATTTTGAGCTCTCTGATTCCTGTTCTTCCTGAGACCAGGCTTAGCTCTTCTTGAATTCTGTGAGCTATATATATTTAGAGTAAGTCCTCTATTCTTTAAGTTTTTTGCCCACAGTCAGACAATCCCATTGATTCCATAATAGGCAAAGCCAGAGTTGTAGGACTTTAAATGGGATTATACATCAAGGCTGTGCAAAGGTGATCCTTGGTGTGCAAGAAAAAATGTTAGAATGTCTACTTATTTTTTCTCTTAATTTCTATTATATGTTTTATAGCGAGTACAATAGTGTAAACAGTTTATGTATCTGGTTTTTAAATAAACATGGTGGAAAGGGAGTACGTACAAAGCACAATTCAGGGCAGCCCTCTTTGAGAAAGTTTATCACTTAGGAATGTGTTTGGCTGTGTTACAGAAAACAGTGAGGTACTTAAGCAGAAGCTTATTTTTTTTTCAAATTTGATGAATTCCAAAGGAGGTTTAATAGTTGTTGGTTCTGCTCTCAGGGATCACTTTTTCGTATTTTTCTACTCTACTATCCATGGCATGTTTCTAACATCTTCATGACTGTTGTGTCAAGCTTGTATAAGGATTGATACTTATTTACATAAGAGTTCAAGGCAGAAAGAAAAGATAGCTGTGCTAGCCATTTCTGTCCCCTTTTAAAGGAAAAAGCAAGAGATTTCTCAAAATTCCTCCCAGCAGACTTTTAACTATTGAGAACTATCACATGTGTTTATCTCTAGCTGCAAAGGAGGCAGGAAAAGTAAATACAGTAGTCCCCCTTATCCTTGGGGGACATATTCCAAGACTCCAGTGCATCCCTGAAACAGTGGATCATACTGAACCCTGTATATATTGTGTTTGTTAAAATGTGTAAGTTAAGCAAGGTAAGAGATTAACAGCAGGAATAGGCTAGGACAGTTAAAACAATATAATAAAAGTTTTGTAAATGTTAGTCTCAGTATTTTATTGTGCTTGACTCATATTTTCGGATCAGAGTTGACCATGAGTGGCTGAAACCATGGGAAGTTAAACCACAGATGCAGAGGCACTGCTATGTATAGCTTTTTCAGTCCTGACAATCAAAGCAGCTAAGGAAGAAAGTTGAAAATGCAAACTGGGGCAGCCAACTTAAAAGATTTGTCATAACCAGGTACAATGGCTCAAGCCTGTAGTCCCAGCACTTTGGGAGACCAAGGCAAGAGGGTTGCCTGAGTCCAGGGGTTCGAGACCAGCCTGGGCAACTTGGTGAGACCTTGTCTCTACAATAAATAAAAAAGTTAGTTGGGTGTCGTGGTGTGTGCCTGTAGTTCCAGCTACTTGGAAGGCTGAAGAGGAAGGATTGCCTGAACCCAGCAGGTCGAGCCTGCGGTGGCTGTGAGCATGCCACTGCACTCCAGCCTGGGCGACAAAGTGAAACTCCAACTCAAAAAAAAAAAATTTGTCACAGAAAGATGACTGCAATCTACAATTATTTGTTGTGGGGCAATACAGATTGTCAGTGCTGTGGTTTGAATGTCCCCTCCTGGCATAGTTTGGGTGGTTGTTACCTCTGCACCTCATGTTGAAATGTGAAAAACCAGTGTTGGAGGTGGGGCCCAGTGGGAGTTGATCAGGTCAGGGGAATGGCTCCCTTATGAATGACTTGATGCTATTGCAGTGCATGAGTTCTCTATTTCAGTCACATGAGAGCTGCACCTCTTCCCTCTTGCTTCCGCCTCCTGCTGTGATTGTAAATTTCGTGATGCTTCTGCAGATGCCTGTCCTGTGCAGAATTGTGAGTGAAATGAACCTCTATAAAATTACCCAGCCTCGGGTATTTATAGTAACAAAAAACAGAATAATACACCTCAAAAACACGTGGAAATTTAATCACCATTGTGATGGTAGTGAGAGGTGGAACTGTTGGGAGGTGATAGGGCCCTCCCGGGCTCCAATCTTGTGAACAGTTTAATGCCGTTATCTCAGAAGTAGATTTGTTACAAGATGGAGTTAGAGCCTGTGATCCCAGTACTTTGGGCGACTGAGGTGGGAGGATTGCCTGTGCCCACAGGTTCGAGATCAGCCTGGGCAACTTGGTGAGATCTGGCTCTACAATAAATCAAAAAATTAGCTAGTGTGGTAGTACACACCTGTAGTTCCAGCTACTTGGAAGGCTGACGTGGGAGGGTTGCCTGAGCCCAGCAGGTCAACACTGGGGTGGCTGGGAGCATGCCACTGCACTACAGCCTGAGTGACGGAGTGAGCGTGCCACTGCAACTGAGAACTTGTGGCTGAATTAGTGATATTTAGAAAATGAAGCAAATGAAAGAACAAAATAAGGCTGGGTGAGGGTGGCTTACATGTAATCCCAGCACTTTGGGAACCCAGGATTCGAGACCAGCCTAGGCAACACAGTGAGAACTCACCTCTACAAAAAATTTTTTAAAATTAGCAAGGTATGGTAGTGCATGCCTGTAATCCCAGCTATTTGGGAGGCTGAGGTGGGAGGACCACTTGAGCCTAGCAGCTTGAGGCTGCAGGGAGCTGTGATCATGCCATTGTACTCCAGTCTGAGCTGAGTGAGGCCCTGACTAAAAAAACAAACAAAAACAATAATATTGAGCTCCAAAGAAAGCAAGAAGTTCAGAAAATCAAAATAACCATAGTGCATGTTGTATTTTTCAAACTTTAATGTGCATAAGAATCACCTGAGGATCTTGTTAAATGTATTGGAATTCTGGGCTAGGGCCAGAGACTGCATTTTTCATAAACTGTCTGGGAAGCCCTCCTACTTTGGAGGAGGAAAGGTACTACCTGGCTCAGGTATGAATGGAATGTATGATAGTAACGTAAACTCTGAGTAGTGATTACAATTGTGAAATATAGTGTAGGTTGGGAAGATGAGAAACTTGCATATGTATGAGGGAGGTGAAGGAGCTCTGAAAGGAAAACTAAATCTTTGCTCCCCTTCTACAGGTGAAAGTTAATGCCTAAACAGAAACAAATTCTATTAAGTTTGGTGGCTCTTTAAATTATGTATGTGTATAATTTTGATAACAAAGTTCCTAAAAATTGGACAGAGGATGTGAACACAGTTATGAATGCAAACAGTATTTTAACGTAGGAATAAATGCTCAGCCTTGCTCACTAAGGTTCTATTTTTCAGCCAAGTGTGGTGACATGCACCTGTAGACCCAGCTACTGGAAATGCTAGCTTGAGCCCACGAGTTCAAGTCCAGGCTGGGCAATATACCAAGACCCCCATCTCTAAAAGATTATAGTTTTCCCTTTCAATTGGCAAAAAGAAAGAGGTTGTTTTGCAATAATTGCAACAATGTAAAACAGCAACACAATGTTACAGCAAGAGCTCTAAAATGTTTTCTGACAGTCTTAGTGTTTTATGTTGCTGTTAACGGAATACCTCATACTGGGCACTCTGTAATGAATGAATAGAAATGTATTTGGCTCACAGTTGGGAAATCCAAGAGCGTGGCACCAGCACCCAGGAGGGGGTCTTTGTCACCCATGGTGAACAGCAAAAGGGCAAGAGAGAGAGAGGCTCAAGAGAGATCAAGAGAGAGATTCGGCCTAATTCCATCTTTTTTTCTTTTTTTTTTTTGAGACAGAGTCTCACTGTCACCGCACCTGACGGAAAAATAGAACCTTAGTGAACAAGGCTGAGCATTTATTCCTACATTAAAATGCTCTTTGTATTCATAACTGTGTTCACATCCTCTGTCCGCTTTTTAAGGACTTTGCTATCAAAATTATACATACATTTTTTTTCTTTTTTATTTATTTATTTTTTCAAACAAAGTTTATTAGAGAAAGAAGGGAGAAAAGAAAGGAAGACATGCCAGAGTTGGCATGGGTGAAAGAAACTGCCTTATACGTTATTATTATTTTATTCGATTTTTTAAATTTCTTTTGAGTTGGGAGTCTCATTCTGTCGCCCAGGCTGGAGTGCAGTGGCACGCTCCCGGTCACCACAGCCTCGACCTGCTGGGCTCCGGCGATCCTTCTGCTCCAGCCTTCCAAGTAGCCGGAACTACAGGTGCGCACTACCACGCCCGGCTAGTTTTTTTGATTTATTTGTAGAGACAAGGTCTCACCAACTTGCCCAGGTGGGTCTTGAACCCACGGGATCATACAGTCCACTCGCCTTGGCCTCCCAAAGTGCTGGGATTACAGGTTGAGCCATGGAGCCCGGCCCTCATACATAATTTAAAGAGCTGCAAGACTTAATAGAGTTTGTTTCTGTTTAGGCATTAACTTTCACCGGTAGGAGGAGAGGATTTGGTTTTCCTCTCTCCTTTACCTCCCCCATACACACGCAAGTCTCCCATCTTCCCGACCTACCAAGATATATATTTCACAATTGCAATCACTACTCAAGAGTTTACAGTACTATCATACATTCCATCCATACCTGAGCCAGGTAGTACCTTTCCTACTATAAAGTAGGAGGCCTTCCCAGACAGCTTATGAAAAATGCACTGTCTCTGGCCCCAGCCCAGAATTCAAATACATTTAACAAGATCCTCAGGTGATTCTTATGTACATTAAAGTTTGAAGAACAGAACTATGGTTATTTTTGTTTTCTGGACTTCTTGCTTTCTTTGGAGCTCAATATTATTGTTTTTTTGTTTTGTTTTGTTAGTCAGGGCCTCCCTCAGCTCAGACTGGAGTACAATGGCGTGATCACAGCTCTCTGCAGCCTCGATCAGCTAGGCTCAAGCGCTCCTCCCACCTCAGCCTCCCAAATAGCTGGGATTACAGGCATGCGCTACCATGCCTGGTTAATTTTTAAAATTTTTTTGTACAGGTGAGGTCTCGCTGTGTTGCCTAGGCTGGTCTTGAATTCCTGGGCTCTCAAAGTGCTGGGATTACATGTGAGCCTCTGCACCCAACCTTATTTTGTTCTTTCATTTGCTTCATTTTCAAAATATCACTAATTCAACCACAAGTTCTCAGTTGTCAAAGTGTCCTTTCAAAAAGCTCATTCACATCAGGTTCCTTGTTGATTTCATCATTTTAAAATATCTTCTGGAGTCCTCACCTGGCTCTAATCTCTCACCCTTTAGACCTAGGCTCAGCTTTACTCTTCCAATGTAAAGACTGCTCTTTGCAGTTATTTTTCTGATGTTGCAGGCGACTATCTGCTGAAAGAGAGACCAGACATGGTAGGCAGAATCATGTCCATCTCCCCCGCAAGGATGACCACATCCTAATCCCCATTTGGGTGGTTTTAAGCCACTCAATTTGTGGTAATTTGTTACAGCAGCAATAGGAAACTGATAGACCAGGTGAACTGGCTAAGACAAACTCACCAGACCTCGAGATTCTTGCCCTCATTAGTTGTCTCTACCAGTCCTGGCTACATGAGAGTCACCTGAAGAGTTTTGTGTGTTTTTGTTTTTTGAGTTGGAGTCTCGCTCCCTCGCCCAGGCTGGAGTGCAGTGGCACGCTCCCGGCCACGGCCACCGCAGGTTCTACCCACTGGGCTCCAGTGATCCTTCCGTCTCAGCCTTCCGAGTAGCCGGAATTACAGGTGTGCGCTACCACGCCCGGCTTATTTTTATTTATTGTAGAGATGAGGGCTCACCAAGTTGCCCAGAAGGGTCTCGAACCCACGGGCTCAGGCGATCCACTCTCCTCAGCCTCCCAAAGGCACGGGATTACAGGGTGAGCCACCAAGCCCGGCTTCATTTTTTGATTTATTGTAGAGATGAGGTTTCACCAAGCTGCCCAGGCGGGTCTCGAACCCGTGGGCTTCAGGCTAGCCACTCAACTCAGCCTCCCAAAGGCGCGGGATTACAGTCTGAGCCACTGAGCCCGGCTTCAATGTTCTTATTCTTTACAAGGTGTGTATTGTAAGAAATTTTAAGTTACTATCAACGAGCCAAGGATACTTTTTTTTTTTTTTGAGTCGTAGTTCCACTACGTTGCCCAGACTGGAGGGCAGTGGCACGCTCCCGGCCACCGCAGCATCGACCTGCAGGACTCCAGCAATCCTTCTGCCTCAGCCTTCCAAGTAGCCGGAACTGCAGGCGCGCGCTACCATGCCTGCTGTTTTTGATTTATTGTAGCGAGGAGGGCTTGCCAGGTTGCCTGGGTGGGTCTCGAACCTGCAGACTCAGGCAATTCACTCGCCTCGGCCTCCCAAAATGCCAGGATTACAGGCTGAGCCACCGAGCCTGGCCTGGATACTTTTAATATTCTCAAATAGGTTTACTTTCCTGCCATGCTATATAGAATGGTTATATTTGATGACTGAGGATCTGAATTGTACCTATTATCCTAAACACTGATTCTAGACTTACAGACATAAACAAGCAGATGTAGGAGGCTGTGCTGACGAAGCACACCCTTCAGCAGTAGGTTTTGTGATTTGGTTTTTTTTTGTTTTTGTTTTTTTTGAGTTGGAATCTCACTCTGTCGCCCAGACTGGAGTGCAGTGGCACACTAACGGCCACCACAGCCTTGACCTGCTAGGCTCAGGCTATCCTTCTGCCTCAGCTTTCCAAGTAGGTGGGACTACAGGCACGCACCACCACACCCAATTTTTTGATTTATTGCCAAGTTGCCCACGCTGGTCTCAAACCCATGGGGCTCAGGCAATCCCCTCACCTCAGCCTCCCGAAGTGCTGGGATCATAAGCGTGAGCCACCATGCCCAGTCTTGCAGTAGGTATTTTAAACAAATCTCAAGTTCTCCTTTGGTTTTTCTTGAGATAGTGTCTCACACTGTCACCCAAGCTGGAGTGCAGTGGCATGATCACGGCTCACCACAGCCTCCAATTCTTGGATTCAGGTGAATTCACCTCAGCCTTCCAAGTAGCTGGGTTACAGGTGAGTGCCATCACCCCCAGCTAATCTTTTAATTTTTTTTGTGAAGTTTTACTACATTGCCCAGGTTGGCCTCAAACGCCTAGGCTCAAGCAATCCTCCTGACTTAGCCTCTCAATGTGTTGGGATTACAGGCATGAGCCATCGTGCCCGGCCTCTTGGTCTCTTCTTAAAACAGAAGTACAGAATGATTTAGAGACGTAGGTAAGAAGTCAACACTACCACAAAATACGTAAGTCAAGGGAGATGTCTTTTGTGTGTAATGCAATATTGCAGTTAGAAAGCAGTGGATCTGGTTTTCTTTAAATGTAGCGCTAATTTTTGGTTGGTATGTTTTTCATTAGTGACTCTTTTCTTTGGGGAGGCAGTAACCACCAGGGGGAAATTACAAGTCATGTGAGGAATAGAGATAATAAACAGCAGTGTTTAAGACTGTTCTATCTGTATTTACTTAAATTTTTGCTTAAATAATTCTGAGTTGGAAAAAATAAAAGCCCCACAAAATAATGAAATATAACAGTTAAACGAGAACTGAATTTTATTTACATCCATTTCCATTCAATGTATCACATCTTCAGGATCAGTGATAACTTATTAAAAGGTCAGGCCCATTTTCTTCAGACTGTAGGCAGAAGACTCTCCAGAGTAGCAGTCACTTTGTTGATGATTGAAGCCTTCACTTAAGGGAATAACTGCAGCTGGAATTCTTTCATTTTTAAGAACTTAAACTGTTTAGTAGGAATTCTGTGACTTTATGTACCCTTGAAATACTATTCACATACAAATACATGCTTGTCTTCTAGCCAGACAAAGGCTCAATTAGTTTTTTCAAATTCTCTAGCCATGGCAATATTTTATTTGGGAAATAGTATGAGACAGAATTGTTCGACTCATCGCTTCTCTTGCCATTAACATTTATGCTTTGACTGCCAAAAACAGAAATTTAAATTTCTTGCAGAATGCACCTTAGGAGAAAGCTGTGGTATCAATGGGACAAAAAAATTGCATTCAGAATATATTGTACAGTAGTACTTTTTAAACTGATATTAGCCTGTAATTATGAGCAATAGTAATTTTATGCATCTTTATCTTGTCTGACAACATATTCTGTATATTAACAACTTGATTATAATTGCTAGTTTTCATTCTAGCACCCATAAAAGGTGTAGCTTTATTTATGAGGAAAGGATTTAAATACTCCTAGAGGTACTTTTAAAATTTAAATACGCCTAGAAGTATTTTTTTTAAACTAGAGTTTTTCTCCCGATAACAATTGTTTGCTTTCTACAAAGGTTTTTCTTTTTTTCTCTTTAAGTTTATTAAGGTGCTTAATAATCACTGGTTTTTCCCTGAAAAAAATAAAAGTTCTGGTCCATATTATTGTAATATTTGGATGATACTGCCCATTATTTTTGACATCTTTATTTTTTAGATCATGAGACATCATCATGATCTTACCTGATTAGCACTAAAGGTGAGCTAATTATCTTTGTCTTAAAAAATACTTTACTGGTTGGATATTTAATCTTGTTAGTTTTGTTACATATTTGGTTTAATCTAGTTTCATCTTATTCAAAAGGATTCTTGTAAAGTTCAGATTTTCTAGTCCAAACAAATTGTCATGACCTCTATACGCTACCTGGTGAATCAATTTGGAGGCATCCATTTTAACTTTATTGTTCTGAAATTATACTATGTATTCAAATACAGTTCATCAAAACAAAGAATAAAGATTAAAGCATTTAAATGGATAGAAATGATTCTGGCTTGTAAACTAGGGAGGCCTCTTATGACCTTAAAAAGGTAAAGGCAGTTTGACTTAACCGTTGCCAGTAGTTTGTAGGTTATATCACGCTTCCTCTCATTCTCCCAGATTGCTCTTAGAGCTAGGTGTCATCATTAACATGTTGTTGCTAATGATATAAACAAGATCACACATGTTATTAGAGGCATGCAAGTCTTTGGAGGTTCTTTAAACTGATTTAACAAGGAAGACTGGAAAAGAAACAAGACTAAACCAACAAATGTTACTCAGCTTTGAAAGTAAAACCAAGAATGGTTTCCATTTTAGCATCTTAACAACAGACAATTCTAAAGCTTATAAGTTACTAGGTTTTGGTTTTGTTTTTGTTTTTTGAGTTGGAGTCTCACTCTGTTGCTGAGGCTGGAGTGCAGTGGCACACTCACGACCACCACAGCCTCGACCTGCTGGCTCAGGTGATCCTTCTGCCTCAGCCTTCCAAGTAGCTGGAACCTCAGGTGTGCGCCACCACACCTGGCTAATTTTTTTATTTATTGTAGGTCTCACAAAGTTGCCCAGGCTGGTCTTGAACCCCTGGGTTCAGGCAGTCCTCTTGCCTTGGCCTTCCAAAGTGCTGGATTACAGGCATGAGCCACCAAGCCTGGGCCAATATTACTAGTTCTACAGGAAAGTGGGAGCTACAGATTAATGATGTATGTGTCCATTTCCCCATTTACCACTAGAGGGACCGACTGCTTTACAAAGCTGTGCTGGTACTCAGGTGCCACAATATTAGAAAAACAATCGCCAGGCTAATCGCCATTCAACTTCATTTCTCACTTTGTTCATCTGAATAGTAATCATTTGTATTAATTTTCTGTAGTATTATTTAGTAGATCACACCAGCACAGCAGTACTTCCAGCTTTTGGGAGGTGGTCTTACTGTACAGAAGTTACAGGTGGCTTATACACCCTCCCCTGTCCCCTAACCCACGAGCATATTCACAGTCAGACAGTAACACTCCCCTCTATATATGCACACAAATACATTAAAAACATTCAAGAATTATATAAAATTGTACATTACATAAAGATTATCCTAAATGTAAGTACAGAGAAAATGCATGCAGAGTGAGCCCAGTAAAGTCTGTGAGATATATCATTTTATTTTAAGTTTATGTTTCCTGCAGGAGAGTAACATACATCTTTTTCTACCTGGAGGCAAAACATATTTTCCAAGAATTTGGACACTGCCCACTGCATTAAGTTTAAATTAAAATGTTCTCTATGTATATAGACAGTAAAAGTAAGCAAAGAAACTTACAACACATTCCACTTTTTTTATATATCAAAAATGTTTCCAAGGCAATATTATTAAAATGATTATACCACAGTTCCTAATACAACATCGAGCTCTAACAGGAAGGTACAGCAAGGGCAGAAAGGTTTTATCCGGCCAGTGGTTTAGGTGCTCTTCTTTTCTTCACCCAGTAAATTCACGGTCGCTTTCTTGGCTGTCAGGAGGGAAAGAAAAATATATTAAAGCTCTTTGCAATGCAAGCATTGTGCCTAATGTTGCTACTAGATAACAAAACACAGGTGACTCATGTTCAAGTGAGAGCCCACTGAGGTTTGTGGTCCGGGATAGGAGGGTTTCCAGGAAATGGACAAAACACCTCTTTCAGAACACAAATACTTGAGCAAAATTCTTTTTTTTTTGAGTTGGAGTCTCACTCTGTCGCCCAGACTGGAGTGCGGTGGCCACTCCCGGCCACCGCAGCCTCGACCTGTTGGGCTCCGGCGATCCTTCCGCCTCAGCCTTCCAAGTAGGAACTACAGGTGTGCGCTACCACACCCGGCTAGTTTTTGATTTATTGTAGAGATGAGGTCTCGCCAATTGCCCAGGCGGGTCTCGAACCCGCGGGCTCAGGCAATCCACTCACCTCAGCCTCCCAAAGGCACCGGATTACAGGCTGAGCCACCGAGCCCGGCGAGCAAAATTCTTGAAGGTCGTTTAGCCTAGCTTCTTGATGTGACGGCGTCACCTAAACTATCTGCCCTCTGTCCTCCAAGGGAATCAGAGAATTTGCATCAAAAGAAGCGGAGATTCCTTAGGAGTAGTGTTCCTTTGTACAGTCAAATTCCTGTTTGTATCCAGGTGATTGCCTGTAAGATTTCACTAGGTAGCCGGGCATGGTGGCTCACGCCTGTAATCCCAACACTTTGGGAGACGAAGGCAAGAGGATTGCCTGAGCCCAGGGATTCAAGACCAGCCTGGGCAACTTGGTGAAACCTTCTCTACAATAAATCAAAAAATTAGACTGTGCTGGGTGGCTCGGCCTTTAATCCCAGTACTTTGGGAGGCTGAGGTGAGTGGACTGCCTGAGCTCACAGGTTCCAGACCAACCTCGGCAACTTGGTGAGACTTCGTCTCTACAATAAATCAAAAAAATTAGCCGGGCGTGGTAGCGCACGCCTGTAGTTCCAGCTACTTGGAAGGCAGAGAGGCAGAAGGACTGCCGGATCCCAGGAGGTCGACGTTGGCATGGGTGGCTGTGAGTGTGCCACTGCATTTCAGCCTGGGCGATGGACTGAGACTCCAACTCAAAAAAACAAACAAACAAAAAAAAACTAGCCAGGTGTGGTGGCACACACCTGTGGTTTCAGCTACTTGGAAGGCTGAGGTGGAAAGATCGCCTGAGCCCAGCAGGTTGAGGCTGCAATGGCAATGAGCATGCAACTGCACTCCAGCCTGGGTAACAGTGAGACTAAAACTAAAAAAAAAAAATTTCACAACATATCAATCTGATGACAACTAAGTCATCACATTTATCACATGGTGACAAAAGTCAGAGAAAGCCTTCATTTCCATGTGAGTTGGAGGGATATTGTTCTAGGACCCTCTACAGATATCAAAATCCACAAGTAAGTACTCAGGTCCCTTATACAAAATGGCGTAAGTAGCATTTGCACATAACCTATGCACTTCCTCCTATATACTTTAAATCATCTTGAGATTACTTGTAACACCTAATACAATGTGAATGCTATGTAAATAGTTGTTACACTGTATTGTTTTTCTAAATTTGTATTATTTTTGTACTGTTTTCAATCCGCTGTTGGGTGAAGCCACAAATACAAAACCCGAGGATACAGAAGGCTGATTATACTCTCCCTGTGCACACCGTTCCTCCTATGCTGGGAATAGTTTGCCACAAGTCTTCAAGTTAAGTGGCAAGATACTACAATCATCAAGAAAATACTCTTACATCTGGAGACTAAGTCATCTCCTTTCTAATTACCAAGTGGCTGGAAATGTACTCTAAGAACCAGAGTGGTGTGTGAGATGGAAGGGGAAGGATTGTCTGGAAGCCTCCAGCCTTCCTATGCAGTCTACAATCTGCAGCTGTTTCTGATGGAGCCCAGAGTCTCCGCGATGAGAGACAAGAAGTCCCTCCTTGTCCACCAGCTGTCTGACACCTGCTCTCCCACTGCTCAAGTGAAACAGGTGAATAAAGCTACCAACAAAGAAATTACAGTCTCTCTCTTAACTAACCCTTTGTAAAGATTCCTAGTGAATCCAAAAGCATTGTGAAAAGTCTAAAATGTGTCAGTATGCACGTTCCTTCTAACTTATTTTAATTCTCATGCCCCTGTTTAGGAATGTATCATATCAAAGTACAACTGGATGTTAGAGTACTGACACCTAAGAGAACCAAGAGGCTAGGAAATGTGAGTGAACTCGACAGAAATGACATTGGTTGCTGGTTAGGCTATAGGCAGGAAGGAACAGAAATGAAGGTTCTTAAAAAGAAATGATCCTAAACTGGGAGGATGTGAAGGCCACAAGTTAGAAAAACACTAGAAATTACAGAAAAATACAGTGAAGCAGACCAGAATTGTATGCCCAGAAATAGGAGTTCAAAAGAGAGAGAGGTGTATGAGGGAGGAATGGGGGAACACAGCACCCCAGGGGCATCAGTGCTACTGGAGAGTTGTCTTGGTGGGATCTTGTATCTCCAGTGGTCAGGCTACCTCTCAACTCCCACATTCTAACCACGGAGACTAGAAAAAAAAATTCCCTTATTCTATGTCCACTGCTCACCTTTTTCCAATTTTTTTTTTTTTTGAGTTGGAGTCTCACGCTGTCGCCCAGGCAATCCTTCTGCCTCAGCCTTCCAAACAGCTGGAACTACAGGTATGTGCTACCATGCCCGGCTAATTTTTTGATTTATTGTAGAGACACGGTCTCACCAAGTTGCTCAGGCTGGTCTTGAACCCCTGGGCTCGGGCAATCCTCTCACCTTGGCCTCCCAAAGTGCTGAGATTACAGGCTTGGGCCACTGTGCCTGGCCTTTTCTCCAACTTCTAACACCCTTGAATCCATCTAGAACTCAAGACCCATTATCAGCAAAATCTCTATCCTTATCCATTCCTCTGAATGTTTCCTTTATCTTCTTGCTCTTAGAGAAATACAGCTGACCCTAAAGAAAATGCTTTCTCAAGTGGCAGCTGTTTTTTCCCTTCCATGACCCTAACCACTGGATCTGGAGGTCTGGTAGGTGTTGTCTTTTTTGTTCATTGCTGCTTTCAGAATCTCATGTCATCAGAATATATCACCTACCCTCCTTCCTTTTCCCAGTCATTCTGACTTTTGGGCCACTTCTGCCTCATTTTTTGAAGATTTTAGCTCCTAACTTATGTCATTCTCTAACACTGCTTCTATTTTAATTATTGGTGATTTTAATATCTATGGAAATATACAAGGGGAGGTCCCCCAAAACGCTGAAATGATCTTTTGGAGGGTGGGCCCCTTATAGTACAGGCTTCCCCTGCTAGGTAAGTATTCTAGGAATCCATCAGCATCAGTATAGCAGCCAGCGTTGTTGTGAGAGGCTGCGTTCACTTTGGTGAATTTTTTTTGGAGTTTTTTTTTTTGAATCAGAGTCTTACTCTGTCACCCAGGCTGGAGTGCAGCGTCATGCTCATGGCTACTGCAGTCTCAACCTACAGGGTTCAGGCAATCGTTCTGCCTCAGCCTTCCAAGTAACTGAACTACAGGCACATACCACTATGCCTGGCTATTTTTTTTATATTGTAGAGATGAGGTCTTGTCAAGTTGCCCAGGCTGGCCTCAAACCCCTGGGCTCAGGCAATCCTCTCACCTCTACCTCCCAAAGTGCTGGGATTACAGGAGTGAGCCACCACGGCCAGCTGGAGATTCCTTCAACACCTCTGCCCATTTCATGAGTGTACCTGCCCATACCACACTGAGTGTTTACCCATTTTTAACCAAAAATGGCATGACCCCTATGCCTTACCCTCCCTCTTCACCCAATTTCACTACGAGTGACTTTTTTAGTTTCCCTGGATGAAAAAAGTCCTTAAAGGGAAATGTTCTGCCAATGTGAAGAGATCTAACAAAAAATGGCAGAAGCACAAAAATGCATCAAAATTGGTGAGTTCAAAAACGCTTGCACAGTGGAAAAAAATGTCTTGATAGCTGTATTGCATCAGACAGAGTATTTTGAAGGTGACTGAAGTTTAAACATGTAAGAATAAGTACACAATTTTTTTTTGAGTTGGAGTCTCACTCTGTGGCCCAGGCTGGGGTGCAGTGGCATGTTCACGGCCACCCCAGCGTTAACCTGCTGGGCTCCGGCAATCCTTCCGCCTCAGCCTTCCAAGTAGCTGGAAATACAGGCATGTGCAACCACGTCAAGCTACTTATTTTTAGTTTTTATTGTAGAGACGAGGTCTCACCAAGTTGCCTAGGCTTTAATACTGCCAGGCAATTACAGGATACTGTCCCAGTCCATTTATTCTCCCATTGTCCTAGAGGAGCCAGCAACATACAGCTACACTCATGCATGTATTGTCTATGGTTGTTTGACACTACAGTGGTTGAACTGAGTAGCTGCAACAGAGACTTGGTCTACAAAACTTAAATTATTAGGCCCTTTGCAGAAAAAGGTTGTCAGCCCCAATCTTACCCAGTATCTCATATCTTCTCTTTCCATCATCTCCTTCCCCACCCTCTCTTTCACTTGGCCTGCTTTCTTTCCATTCTGATCTGCAGCAATCAGAAAATCACTTCTATAGGCTTCTCAGTCACGTTATCCTACTTTTCAGCATCCCATAAACCTTGATTTCTTCTGTTATCATAAAATTCCAGCTTCTCTGACCAATCCCTCTGTTTGTACACTAGATCATCCTCTGGTCTACTCAAGGACAGAGCTCCAGCAATTTACCTCTTTACTTCCATCATCATTTTTTGGCTTATTCCCGATTTTCTTTTCTTTTTTTTTTTTTTTGAGCTGGGGTCTCACTCCGTCACCCAGGCTGGAGTGCAGTGGCACTCTCACGGCCACCCCAATGTCGACCTGCTGGGTTCAGGCGATCCTTCCACCTCAGCCTTCCATGTAGTCGGAACTACAAGTGTGCGCTACCACACCTGGCTAATTTTTGATTTATTGTAGAGATGAGGTCTCACCAAGTTGCCTGGACTGGTCTCAAACCTGCAGGCTCAGGCAACCCACTAGACTCAGCCTCCCGAAGTGCTGGGATTACAGGCTGAGCCACTAAGACTGGCCTCATTGATTCTTTCTTTGAAATATACTACTAGCACTATGGTATCATCTCTGGTCAGATCACTGCAGGAACCTTTTAACAAGGTCCCATGGTCATCTTGTTAAAATATAGACCAGATCATGTTGCTCTCCTGCTCACAATTCCCCCAAAGCACCTCATCTCACACAGAGTAAAAGTCCAAGCCTCTACAGTGGTCTATAAGGTATATGTGATTTGTCTTTCATCCTCCATCCCCAACTCTGACACTGTCTCCTCCTGCTATCCCTGAAGATCACTTGCTGTGTGGTTCTTCCTTAGGGCTTTTCCAGGTGCCGCTCCTTCGGGAGTGTCATTCCCCATGGTTCCTTCCTTTACCACATTCGAGTTGGATTCAGGACAGCTTTCTTGGTAAGGATTTCCTACATTTTTCTGTATAAATTGTAACCATCCCTCCTGTCGCTGGCCCTCCCTATCTTTCTACTTTGTTTTATTTTTCCCTTTATTATCTGCTAAATATACCACATAATTTTTCAATTGTATTGTCTACCTCTCAACTACACAGTAAGCTTCATGAGTTCAAAGATTATGGTCTCTTTGGTTCACTGGTTCATCGCTAGTGTTATGAGCATGTTTGGCACATCCTAAACACCTCAATAAGTATATACTTGCTGAGTAAACGAAGGAGGGGAGCTGAGAGAGAGAGCATATTCTTTTGGACCTGTAACAAAAACAATTTGAACAGCATACTGAACAGGTCAACCCACAGTGAATTAGAAGAGATCTACTTAAATATACATGATCTCTGCCTGCCAAGGAAAGTCATTTTTCCTGATATGCTGACTGAATAAATGCTGCATTACATGTGATATGGAGGAAGAATCCTGGGGAAAGTAAAGGGCAACAGGCAAAGTCCTTGTAAAGAAATCCCAGTGCAGCCTTGGCATTTGGTTGAGGAGCACTGACAGAAAGAGGAGGCCAGGAAACCAGTCATTTAAGCCAGCGTATCATATCTCTCACATGTTGAACCAGGTTGTCCCTGAGTCTTACCTTCTTTAGTGATGGCATCTGCAGTCTCTTTGGCTTTGTCTTTCAGGTCCTTCACCACACTGTCCACCTGGGACTCGTGCTTCAGGAAGAAAGGACGGATGATGCGCTTATAGAGCAGTTCAGCCCCATTAGAAGGGCTCGGGGCCATGCACCACAGCAGGAAGCCACACTGCACAAAACAAGAGTAGCTTTGGTCACACAAGGGCGGGGGCATGCTGAGAATACACGCTGCCCACCACTTCTCTGGGGATGCCTCTGATATCTTCCCCAAAGGCATCTCCAGTGTTTTCTGCAGGCTAAAGGCAGGCTTTTCTTAGATGGAAAAAAAATAAGTAATGAGCCAGTAACAAAAAGCTGAGACTGAAAAATAAAGGGTAAAGCACACCAGGTGTAGCAGCTTAAATACCTTCCTAACTTAGACCACTTTTTGCTTTACAGCTATAAGAGGCTTTTGTTAATTATAACTCTTAAAAATCAACTTAAGAAACTACAGTACTTATCTACATGTGTAAAGCTCTGTGCCCATAAGCCTAATATCTCTGAGGCCTGTTCTTACTAGGCTTCCTTGGTAAGTTCTCACATTTATTCATCCTATAATAGAAAAAAATACCCTACCCATTCTTGAATCCTTCCCTCAATGGAGCTTCAATTTTTGGTAGATCTTTAGCTTTCAAGGAATCTTTATAGCTGTTAAACCTTCCACTTGGAATGTGGGTATTATTCCTAACTCTCTTTATGGCTCTACTTTGTCACTGAGATAAATCTTTCAACTTCTCATGTCTTAAATTTAACGCTATAGCCTTAGTCATTGTTACTCCAAACCAAGAGATGTGTTCAAGTAATCAGAAGCTATGATACCTTTCTAAGATTGTTGTTAACTTTATTCTAGAGATGAAAAACTGATAAGTGGTTAACACTAATGACAGAGAGTTTGAGCTTAAAATGTACAAATAGGCTGGGTACGGTGGCTCACACCTGTAATCCCAGCACTTTGGGAGGTGGAGGCGAGAGGACTGCCTGAGCCCAGAGGTTTGAGACCAGTCTGGGCAACATAACAAGACCTCGTCTCTACAACTTAAAAAAAAAAAAAATTAGCCAGGTGTGCTGGTGCATGCCTTTAGTTCCAGCTACTTGGAAGGCAGAGGCGAAAGGATCGCCTAAGCCCAGCAAGTCAAGGCTGTGATGGCCATAAGCATGCCACTGCACTCCAGCCTAGACAACAGAGTGAGACTCCAACTAAGAAAAAAGAAAAATGCACAAATAGCTCGCTCCATAAGCACCTTGTTGGATCTGAGAAATGTATATTACATTTTGAACTTATATTCTCCACATACAAAACCAGACTCAGGTTCTCAATAGATTAAACTCTCTGGATTATCTCAACTAAAGGACTCTGGAAAAGTAACATTCAAGAATTACTATTTGTTAGAGAAGTATAAGAGTTTTGGGGTTTTTTTTTTGAGTTGGAGTCTCACTCTGTTGCCCAGGCTAGAGTGTAGTGGCATGCTCATGGCCACCACAGCCTCTACCTGCTGGACTCAGGTGTTCCGCCTCAGCCTTCCAAGTAGCTGAAACTACAGGCATGTACCACCATGCCCAGCTAATTTTTCTAGATTTATTGTAGAGATGAGCTCTCACCAAGTTGCCCAGGCTAGTCTTGAACCCATAGGCTCAAGCAATCCTCTTGCCTCGATCTCCCAAAGTGCTGGAATTATAGGCCTGAGCCACCACGCCAGGCAGGAGTCTATGTGAATCCTTAGCCCACTGAACTCTGCTGCTTCTGGTCATGTGACCAAGTGGCTCACGCCTGTAATTACAGCACTTTGGGAGGTTGAGGTGAGAAGATTGCCTGAGCCTAAGGGTTTGAGACCAGCCTGGGCAACTTGGTAAGACCTCATCTCTACAATAAATCTAGAAAAATTGGCTGGGCATGGTGGCGCACGCCTGTAACTCCAGCTACTTAGGAGGCTGAGGTGAAAGGATTGCCTGAGCCCAGCAGGCTGAGGCTGCTGTGGCCATGAGCATGCCACTGCACTATAGCCTGGGTGACAGAGTGAGACTCTGACTCAAAAAAAAATCCTCCAAAACCAAAAAATAAAGCAAAACAAAAAAACCCAAGACTATAGCTATATGCTTAAGAAACACATCTAAAACAAATCCAGTTAGGAACACTGAAAATAGTTATTGAAAAGATGTATCAGACAAACACCAAAACAGCTCGTATAATATTAGTGCATAAACATTATTTAAGGCAAAATAAGTAAACAGAATAAAGAAGGAAAACAATTCATCAATATTAAAATTCCTGAATTTTATCCATACCTTTGAAATATGTAAATTCGTTTTCTTTATATTTACATAATGTATATTTTTATAATTATAAGCAGCTATAGATAGCTACCAAATATGGTTTTGAAACATGTACATTTATTTATGATTTAATTATTTTATTTTAGATTCAAGGGGTACATGTGCAGGTTTGTTACATAAATATATTGCATGATGGTGAGGTTTGAGCTTCTACTGAGCCTGTCAGGTAGTGAGCATGGTACCCAATGGGTGATTTTTCAACCCTTACCCTCACCTTCCCTCACTGCTTTAAGAGTCCCCAGTATCTGTTCCCAGTATTCAGTATTTAGCTCCCACTTATAAGTGAAAACATGTAAATTTAAAACTTAGAATTATATAGATAAATGGACAAAATCCACAATCATAGATTTTAACACTTCCATCAGAAATCGATGTATCAAACAATCTAGAAATTGGTAAGAATACAGAAAAAAACCCACAAAATTTAAAATCTTGATCTAAAGATATATACAGAGGCAGGGTCTTACCCTGTTACCCAGACCAGAGTGCAATGGCACAATCACAGCTCACTGTAACCTCAAACTCCTGGGCTCAAGAGATCATTCTGCCTCGGCCTCCTGAGTAGCTAGGACTACAGCCACTACATCTGGATAATTTTTTTTTTTAATTGAGACAGGTGTTGCTATGTTGTCCAGGCTGGTCTTGAACTCCTGGGCTCAAACAATACTCCCACTTCAGCCTCCCAAAGAACTGGGATTATAGGCATGAGCCACTCTGCCAGGCCACGACCTTCTGTTAAAGGTCCAACCACGCCAATGAAGCCAATCCTTGAGACATCCTCAGTATGTGTGGGTTGTTTCATGTTTACTGTTGGTTTTCTCAGCAACTCTGTTCTATCATCTCCTGGGAAGGCCAGCAGCAGATCTTATTGAATTATAACATGATGCTGCAAGAGAGAACCCTGGTTTTCTGAAATACACATCTGCATTAACCCAAAATGGAGAACTAAATGACTACTTTTCACTGGCTTTTGCTCTCACTTCCTTGGCTTCTAGGTTACAGCAAACCCTGAAGACTATCTCTCCAGTTAATTTACTATTGGCTAGAGACAGTAAAATAATTACTGCTCTCTACCTACATCTCTTCTCTGTGGAAGCCTTCTGGTTTTTAACATCCAAACTCCATATGTTCTCCTGTAGTTACTTATGTAGTAAATGCTATACAAACCCAAAGCTCAATATAATATTTCAAACAAAATTATGTGCAGGAAATGTGTTGAGGTACGTTTTTGATAGAACAGCAGAATCCCTTGTGGATATTCTGAGGAGAATGCAGACTGCCAAAGGGGATGTGCTGTGTACAACTGCACACAAAGCAGTAATGTTGGGTGTTTGGGTTTTTTTAACCGATTACAATAACCATTTGGAGAGTAGGTAGTGTTTTCAGCATCTATTATCCTAAAATATTTGTTACTTACAAGTATTTTGCTGTGTTTATTATTACTTAGGAAGTTGGTTTGGAGTTTTAGGTTGACATGTAATACATTTAAATTGTTCCCATTTAAAACAGTGGAAAATAAGCTCCTAGTTGGTAGTCCTACAGTGTCTGATTTTCAGGAATGGATTATTGATAGAGATATATGTTCATATTATAACCATAGGCATCAAGGTAAAATGAAAATGACTCACTGGACTAAGTCAGGAGAGTTGGGAACTGTTTTATGACTTCAGGCAAATCAGCCTCTTTAAGAAACAAGTGTCTCTTCTTCAGGGTTTTAAGGTCACAGATTAATGTACTTGAAGAAAGTTTACAAGATAACAGTATTCCCAAATCCTAAAATTCTAACTGTTGTTGAAAAGTCTCTGAATATTACCTGCCTATGTAAATACCAACCCTTTAGCAATCCAGACAAACTGATTATCTTTCTGAATGATTCAAGTGTCTAAAGTTTTATACCTCTTCAGTGTGATTACTTTGTAGGCTATACTCCAGACTGTTAATTTACTACTTTGTTACCCTCTAGCTATTGTCTTGAGACAGTAAAATAATTACTGCTCTCTACCTACATCCTCAGCATTTTCCAGTTCTCAAGTGAAATCATTTTCTTACATTAAAAATAAAGTTAATTACTGTTCAACCCTCAGGGTGATATTCAGCTGCCAAATTTTGCAATTCCCTCTTTTTAATCTATGCAACTGTTCTACAGCCAACGAATACCCCAAGTTGAAGTCACACAGACCTGTCCATACTTTTAATCAAGCTGCCCTCCAACTGACAGCTGATGACACTCCCAAGGGCACCCACAAATCCACTGTCACCTGCAGTTCACACAAAGAGTATGTCCTATTTTATCTTGGATTCTTGGCATGTCAGCACTGACACACTGACTCCTTAAAAATTACAAATTACAACAGGCCAGAGAATTCTGTTTGTGATTCTAATGGTGTTACAATCTGATTTTCCTCCAGAAGAGGTATTTCCAAGGTAGAGGTATATTTAACATGCAGTTAAGGGACCAGCCTGGTCAGAACCAAATCTTACTGAATTATAACATGATTTTGCAAGAGAGAACTTGGTTAATGTCAGAAAAAGTCTATTTCAACACTGACTTCCTGATATGATGCAATGCCTTGATGAGAACCTTAAGTCTTAGAAAGCCTTTTGCAATGTAGCTACAAGACTAGTGATGGGCTAAATTTAAAACAGATTGCTCAGCATGCCCAAATAAAAGCTAAGAAAGAACATGTGAAGGGGAAAATTTCCTTATCTTTTTGGTCTCCTACAAAGATTAAGAAGAGAAATTTTGGCCAGGCACAGTGGCTCATGCCTGTAATCCCACCACTTTGAGAGAGGCTGATCCAGGAGGATTGTTTGAGCCCAGCAGTTCAAGACCAGACTGGGCAACACAGCGAGACCTAGTCTCTACAAAAAAATTAAAAAATAAGCCCGGTGTGGTGGTGCATGCTTGTCCCAGCTACTCAGGAGGCTAAGGCAGGAGGATTGCCTAAGCCCAGGAAGTCGAGGCTGTGGTAAGCTGTAAGCATGCCACTGCACTCCAGCCTGGGTGACAGACTGAGACCCCCCAACTAAAAAAAAAAAAAAGAAATGTTATGCTCTGTGTCAATGGATGAAACGGCACAGGTGGCAATCTACAGCAGGACTTAAACCTGCCAGAATGTACTCAACTTTGTTCTAAAAATACATCTAGGCTAGGCATGGTAGGTAGTTCACACCTGTAATTCCAGCACTGGGATGTGGGAGGATTGTTTGAGACCAGAAGTTAAAGACCAACCTGGACAATACAGGAAGACCTCGTCTCTACAAAAAAATTAGCCAGATGTGATGGCACACGCCTATAGTGCTATCTACTTGGGAGGCTGAGGTGGAAGGATTGCATCTCCTGAGCCTAGAAGGTCAAGGCTATGGTGAGCTGTGAGTGTGCCACTACACTCCAGCCTGGGCGTCAGTGAGACCCTGACTCAAAATAAATAAATGAATAAACAAACAAATAAACAAATGTAGAAAGTGATTTAAATGAAGGCAAACATGAAAGTGATTTAAATGAAGGCAAAACACAAATATATTAATTGCAGCATTATTTACAACAGTAAGAAAATATCCTATATGTCTCTTAATTGGGAAATGAGTAGATTATTATCTATAATAGATTGGATAGCTACATCAAGAATATGGACTAACATAAGAAAATACACATAATACTATGTTAATTGAAGAAAGTGAGAATAGCATCATATCTAGTTCGTGGTCTTGACCATACATATATATGGTTACACAGTAATACATAAATATATATATAGTTCCATGTGTATTTATTCATATAGACCAATATATTTGCTCATTAAAAAAAATAGGAAGACTACCCCAAGATGTAGGATTATAAGTGTTATTTGTAATAACATTGCAACACACACATACACAAATGTAAACAGTAGGACAGCAAGAACTTTATTTACCAAAATATCCCCTAGACCTAGGACAAAATTTAGCACATGGAGGTCCTAAATAAATATCTGCTGAATAAAGAAATGAGCGTATAAAAATTTCATAATCAAAAAGGAAAAAAAGCTTTTATCTTTAAACCCTCCTGCTCAAGGCTAGATCTCAGAGCAAAGCCTAGAACATGCATGGTCCAGTTTCTACCTAAATACATCAAATATTATCTTCTCAACTAAATTTCATGCCTAGTTATTGGTTCCTTTTATTTTCCACCAATCTTACAGGCTGTTTTAGAAAAAGAGAAAAAGCAGGCTGGGCACAGGGGCTCACACCTAATCCCAGCACTATGGAAGGTAGAGGAAAGAGGCACTACCATGCCTGACTGATATTTTTTTTTTTAATTTAAATTGTAGAGATGAGGTCTCGCCAAGGTGCTCGGGCTGGTCTCGAACCCGTAGGCTCAGCAATCCACTTGCCTCGGCCTCCCAAAATGCTGGGATTACAGGCTGAGCCACCGAACTTGGCTTTGCCCACTTTTTAATTGGGCTGTTTTTCCTTTTGGCTCATTTGAGTTCCTTGTAGATCCTGGATGCTAGGCCTTTGACAGATTCACAGTAAGCAAGTATTTTTTCCCATTCTGTGGGTTGTCTTCAGCTCTCTTGATGGTTTCTTTTGCTTTGCAAAAGCTTTTCAGTTTGATGAGGTCCCATTTGTCTATTTTGTCTTTTATGGCATACACTTGTGGGGTTATGATCAAGAATTGGTGCCTAAACTTGAAAATCTACATGAAATGGAGGACTTTCTGACATCACATAACCTCCCAAAGTTAAAACAAAAATTTGAAACCCTCAACAGACCAGTAGCAACCCAGGAAATTGACTTCATCATAAGAAAGCTAACCACACACATACCAAAAAAAAGCCCTGGGCCAGACAGTTTCCCAACTAAATTCTACAAAAAATACAAAGAGGAGCTTATACCAATCCTATTGAAAGTATTCTAGGCAATCAAGAAAGATGGAACTCTCCCCAAATCATCTTTTTTTTTTTTTAAATCACCTTCTTATAAAGCTAACATCACAGTGATACTCAAACCTAGCAAAGAACCAACAAGGAAAGAAAACTACAGGCCAATCTCCTTGATGAACATAGATGCAAAACTTCTCAACAAGATTCTAGCAAACCAGATCCACAACGCATCTCAAGAATCACCCACCGTGACTAAGAAGGCTTCATTTCCAGGATGCAGGGTTGGTTCCACATCCACAAGACCATAAATGTAATTCAATACATTAAAAGATTTAAAACAAGCCGGGCTCGGTGGCTCAGCCTGTAATCCCGCGCCTTTGGGAGGCTGAGGTGAGTGGATTGCCTGAGCCCGCGGGTTCGAGACCCGCCTGGGCAGCGAGACCTCATCTCTACAATAAATCAAAAAATCAGCCGGGCGTGGTAGCGCATGCCTGTAATTCCGGCTACTTGGAAGGCTGAGGCGGAAGGATCGCCAGAGCCCAGCAGGTCGAGGCTGCGGTGGCCGGGAGCGGCCACTGCACTCCAGTCTGGGCGACAGAGTGAGACTCCAACTCAAAAAAAAAAAAAAGATTTAAAACAAGAATCACATAATTCTATCATTAGATGCAGAAAAAGCTTTTGACAAAATCCAGCATCCATTCCTGATAAAAACCCTTGAGCACCTAGGCACAGAAGGAACATTCCTCAGAATAATAAGAGCCATCTCACAATGCTTAGTTCTTCAGATGTGATTCTCTCCTTAACTTTCTCCTACAGACGGCAATCCAGAGGCTTTTTCTCAGTCTGTTCACTGATGCCATTCAGAATATGCCACTAATGCAGGAAGAAAGCACTTTGATTGACAGCACTATCCATTTTTAATCCTTTTAAGTATATTACCTATTTGGAGCATATACAATAAATGCACTCTCATTTGACACCATGATGCCATGCAGCTGGAGACTAACGGATGCATATTCATTTTACTATCAGGGAAGAAAATGTGCTGCAAAGCAATATTCTAAATGTCCTTTGCAACCAAATATAAATGATTCAGTGACTGTCATTTACTTTAGATCCTCTCTCCCCTCTGTGGCTCCATTAGCAGAGGTGCTGAGGAGCAGCAAGTAGTTAGTCTTGCTCACATTTCAGAAGTTTGAGATCAGATACTAGTGCAAGTGGTTCTATTGACAGGATCCTACTTGCTGCAACAAGCTGGTGGGCAAAATCATATGAAGTTTAAAATGTATCACATCGAAATTAAAAATTTTTAAAATATTTTCATAAATGCTAAAAGTCTTTGAATAGCAACAGCAAAAACAAAATCCAGCAATCTTTGAAATCTTAAATCTCCCACAGACCAAATTTTTTCTGTTTTGAATGGAAAATTCAATTGTCTTAATAGGTATTTTGTGATGATGTCATTCAAAATTAAAATAATCTATAATGAACATGTTTTTTCATTTAATTTTTAAAACTTCATATAGTACTTTGGCCCTTTTTTAATCCATAAATGGTGTCATACTGTATATGTGTCCTATAACTTGTTATAATTAATGAATTATACAGAAATTTTTATATTTATACATATGGATCTATTTCATTCCATTCAACTGTATGGATGTACTATTAATTCATTTAGCTATTTACCTGTTGATGGATACTTCAGTTGTTTATAATTTTTAGCTATAACAAAAAATGCTGCAGTAAATTTTTTTATGTAGCCCTCTTGCACATAGTGACTGTTTCCTTAGGATAGATACTTAGAGTTGGTAGGGTATCATTTTTCAATTCAATAAGAAATTGTCAAATAGTTCCTTAAAAAGGCTATTCCATTTTCTACCTTTACCTGTTACCACTACAGGTTGAATATCCCTTGTTTGAACGACCTGGGACCAAAAAGAGATTTGTTCAGATTTTGGAATATTTGCATAATACCAGTTGAGCATCTCAAATCAGAAAATCCGAACTATAAAATGCTCCAGTGAGTGTCATGTAGGTGCTCAGAAAGGTTTAGATTTGAGTATTTCAGATTTGGGATGTTCAACTTGTACCACCGCACATCCATATTCCTATATATTCACCAATACCAAATATTTTCAACCTTAAAATATACATCATTTTAATGAACAAAATATGGGATTTTGCTATTTTTAGATCACATTTCCCATATCACTAGTGAAATGTTTACTGGCCACTCAGATATTTTTTTCTCTTCTGTGAAACTACTATTTAGGCCCTTTGTCCATTTTTCTCTTTTTCTTTTTACTTGTAGAAATTGATATATATTCTAGGTATTAATTTCCTTATTTGGTGTAAATGTTGTAAATATATTTTCCTAGTCTATCATTATTTTATCTTTGTTTATGTTACCTACTGTCATATAGAAATTTAATTTTTAGAAATTTAATTTAGTTGAATTTATCAAATCTTTTTCTTTGTGACTTTTGCATTTTTTCTTGTTTCCATACCTCAAAGTCAAAAAACATTCTCCTCTAGTTTTTTCTTTCTTTCTTTTTTTGTTTTTGAGTCAGGTTCTCACTCTGTCACCCAGGCTAGAGTGCAGTGGCATGGTCATGGCTCACCATAGCCCCAACCTTCTAGACACAGGTGGTCCTTCCACCTCAGCCTTCCAAGTAGCTGGGACTACAGGTGTGCTAGGCTAATTTTTTGAATTTTCATAGAAATGATGTCTTACTATGTTGCCCAGGCTGGTCTTGAACTCCTGGGATCAAGCAATCCTCCTGGTTCGGCTCCTCAAAGTGCTGGGGTTACTGGCATGAGTCACTGCACCCAACCTAGTTTTTTCTAAAACAGATTTTGTCATAAAAGTCCTGTCTTGGTGAAGAAAACAGGTGGAAACTAACTAGCAAGGACAATTACTTCCCTGCCCCGCCTACTCCAATCCCTACAGCTGTGAACTACAACTTAAGAACATCTCTTCCCAATACTGCTGTGGAGATGGAGTAGTGTGAAGCCTTGACCTGAGGGACTGGTGTGTGGGTGGAGGGGTTAACTGTGGTTCCTCTGCCACCTGGGGCTCCCCACCCCAGGACTTATCCACTCCCTACCAAGAGTTTACTAGGACTGGCATAGACTGGCGCCTTCCTCCATTCCACTGCCTGACAGAATAGACGATACTCTGAAGGAAAACAAGTTTGTAGGGCCAGAATAACAAGCTATTTGAAGAAGACATCTATTTCAGAACAAAACAAAACAAAAACAAAAAACAATACAATCAACTACAGATTTTTGTCAGAAGCAAAAATGTAAGAACGAACTGACCAAGAATCTTGAATTGGAGTTTAGTGACCATACTAAAAGAAACAACAGAGGGGAAACCCCTTCAGGGCCCTTTCCACTGTGGGAGCTTCTGTGACCTCTCAATAAATCCTGCTTTCTCACTTTCCGGCTGTCTGTGTCCCTCATTCTTCCTGGGCATGAGACAAGAACCTGAACCCTGAAGAGCCGTGACCTGAAGAGCTGCAGAAGATCGTCAGAGCTGAAGAGCCTTGCACCCCAAAGGCTGACTTGCCAGTCAATGGAGCCGGCTGAACCAGGAGAGCTGCTGGAAGAAGGCAAGACTCCGAAGCTGAGATACCCTGGGGGCTACCTGAACCAGCAACACTCTCCGGGCCTGGCTTGCCAGCCCATTAGAGTCAACACTCTAGGGACTAGACTGGCCAGCCCCCCGACGAGCCTCTCTGGGGCTTGGCTGGCTGACACTCTCGAAGCCCAGGCTGACCTGAAAAATCCTATCAGTTTTGGCCCCCGAACGTGGGGCTCGACAGAAGGTAAAGGTTACCGGAATAGACTTGTGGATCCATCACACTAAAGTGAAAGCCTGGAGCTCAGAAGTTGCCTCAGCTGACCCAGAAAGTCATACAGAATCAAACTAAGATTGTAAAAGATAAGTGCCACTACTTACTGCCTATGAATTTCCTCCTTATAGTTATGCCTATACTTACTGCGTTTGTTTTATTTTTATTTTTATTTTTCTTTGAGTTGGAGTCTCACTCTGTCGCCCAGACTGGTGTGCTATCACGGCCGGCTGATTTTTTGATTTATTGTAGAGATGAGGTCTTGCTGCCCAGGCGGGGACGTCTTTGTCAAGGACCCCTTAATCCTGAGCATCTGTGGGGCTGTTTTCTTCCCTAGAAGTCTCCCTCACAGGAACAAGCAAAATGCCTCTTCTAACTTGCTTCCTATTTTTAGCATCACTTGTCCTAGATTCTTGTAAGCACCTTCTTTCACCCTCCATTACATATGTGGCTCAACAGGGTAATTATTCAAACTTTGGATATGCTCACAGTGGAATGTGGAGGAACATGTGTATTATTAAATGAAAATTGTTACCATATTAACACTTCCTCCCAAGTAAAAGAGACTTTACAGGTTATAAAACAATAATAAAATCATTGACTCTTTACAAAATCAGGACCCAGTTGGTTACAATCTTTTTTATCCTCTGTAGGAATTTACAGTATATGGACATGGGTTTCTCCCTTAATAGCTCCTTTTGTTGTATTACTTGTGTTTTGTCCATGTATAGTTAACCTTGTAAAATTTGTTTCTTCTTGCCTGGAAGCCATTAAACTCCAAATGGTGATGCAGATGGAACATTGTAGGAAGCCTCTTTCTACCTTTGAGGACCTTTGGATCACCCTTTGGAAGATCCCTAGCTGCCAAAACAATGCCCATGATCAGCAGGAATTAGCCAGATTGGGGTCATCTTTCTTACTGCCTAACGGCAGTTAGGGTTACTAATCCAGAGGGAAAAGAGACAGGAGATAGCTCGGAAAAGGCTGGGCAGATAAAAAGTCAAGGCAGACAGACAGGCAGGTCCTCTGGTAAAATGTAGTGAACTCCCAGCAGGCCTCTCAGGCTCGATGTTGGTAAACAAGCTCCCTGTGAGCCTCTCAAGCTAAAACTTTTAAGTACTCACTGCTGGGGTCAAAAAGCAACCAATCAGCTCACCATTAGGCCCCTACCTCCTGCCGATTTGTCCTTAATACTGACCAGCTACAGCTCACAGCTAGTGCTAGCCAATCAGCTTAGACTCAGGGCTACATAAACACCAGGTTTTCGACCCCAGACTCTGGGTCCCCTCCCACTGAGGGAGCTTTTCTGTCTGCTCAATAAATCCTGCTTTCTCACACACACACACATACACAAAAACCAGAAAATATTAGCAATATGAAACAAGAACAAGAAAACACAGAAAAGAGCCAAGCAAAAACATTAGGCATGAAAAAGTTATAGCTGAAATGAAGAACACAATACAGAGCATGAATAAGAGAATGGATATATAACCATGGAACAAACTTGAAAATTGGAAGATCAGACTGAGAAGTCTCTGCAGAAGAAGGAACAAAGTACAATTAAATAGATTTTAAAAAAACAGCTGAAACCAAAGAAAATATATCCATAATTATCCAGAATTAAAAATCAAGATATCAATGTGATGCTGGCTGGGGTGAAGGAACTTCCTATATCTAATTTCATATATCTATATAATCCTATGTCTGTATGATTTATCTTTAAATACAATTTATTTATTTATTCATTCATTTATTTATTTATTTTTAGTAGGAGTCTCACTCTGTCACCCAGGCTAGAGTGCAGTAGCACGCTCATGGCCACCACAGCCTCAACCTGCTGGACTCAGGTGATCCTTCCACCTCAGCCTTCCAAGTAGCTGGAACCATAGGCATGTACCACCACACTTGGCTAATTTTTTGAATTATTGTAGAGATGAAGTCTCACCAAGTTGCCCAGGCTGGTCTCGAACCCCTGGGCTTAGGCAATTCTCTTGCCTCTGCCTCCCAAAGTGCTGCGATTACAGGCATGAGCCACCGTGCTCAGCTAGATAAAATATTTTAAAAGTGTAGCCAAGGCCAGACTCGGTGGTTCAGCCTGTAATTCCAGCACTTTGGGAGACCAAAGTGAGTGGACTGCCTGAGCCTGCAGATTTGAGACCAGACCAGGCAACTTGACGAAACCACATCTCTACAACAAATAAAAAATTAGCTGGGCATGGTAGCATGCACCTGTAGTTCTGGCTACACAGAAGGCTGAGGCGGAAGGATCTCCAGAGCCCAGCAGGTCAATGCTGGAGTGGCCATGAGTGTGCCTGGGCAACAGAGTGAGACTTCAACTTAAAAAAAAAATGTAAGCCGGGCTCGGTGGCTCAGCCTGTAATCCCGCGCCTTTGGGAGGCTGAGGTGAGTGGATTGCCTGAGCCCGCGGGTTCGAGACCCGCCTGGGCAGCGAGACCTCATCTCTACAATAAATCAAAAAATCAGATGAGACCTCATCTCTACAATAAATCAAAAAAAATGCCTGTAATTCAGGCTACTCGGAAGGCTGAGGTGGAAGGATCGCCGGAGCCCAGCAGGTAGAGGCTGCGGTGGCCGGGAGCGGCCACTGCACTCCAGTCTGGGCGACAGAGTGAGACTCCAACTCAAAAAAAAAAAATGTAGCCAGGCATGGTGGCACGTGCCTGTAGTCCCACTACTCAGAAGGCTGAAGCAGGTTAATCACCATGATCCCAGGGGTTTGAGTCTAGCCTGGACAATATAGCAAGATCCCATCTCTATAAAAAGAAAAAATATAAAATAAAAAATAAAAATTTAAAAAGAAAGTACACAGAAATGCAGAATAAGTAGGACAAACTGAAATAGGCCTTAATATACAAATAGCAAAACAACTATTAGTTCCAGGGAGATAAAAAACTGTGCAAGAACACTACATGTACACAATATGGTCAACTGACTACCATATTCAAAGGTATAATACTGTAAGTGGTGAATGTTTACCTATCTAAAAGTATGATGTACAATAAACTGCCATAAATGAAGTGACAGTGGTTACTTTTAAGGAAGGCAGTATATAAGGGCAAGGTATAGAAATGCTGTCTTTTTAAAAAAATCTTATAGGACTATCTGAACCTTTAGATGATGTCATTTGCAGCTTTAACTAAAATGAATACCAACAGAAGGTAAGAAGGGGAAGACGAGAACCCAGAATTCCTACCACCCTCTCCAGTTTATCCAGCTCTCACATCTGGCTTTGTGTGAAAGCACTGTTTACATCAGCAATCCCCAACCTTTTTGACATCAGAGACTGGTTTCACGGAAGACAATTTTTTCAAGGACAGGGATGGGAGGAGGGAGAAGGGAGAATGTGCAATCAACCCTCACTACTAAATGAAGTGACACTGCTAGCTAGCATCACCACCTCAGCACCAACTTCAGATCATCAGGCATTAGATTCTCATAAGGAGTGTGCAACGTAGATTGCTCACATGCATAGTTCACAATAGGGTTTGCGCTCCTATGATAATCTAATGCTGCCATTGAACTGACAGGAGGCGATAATGCGAGTGATGGGGAGCAGCTAGAAATACAGATGAAGTTCCACCTCCTGCAATGTGGCCCAGTTCCTAATGGGCCACAGATTGCTAGCAGTCTGTGGCCCAGGGGTTGGGAACATGTCAACTAACTCGAAGCAGAGCCTCTTCACTGGAAGACCTTTGAGGAATTGACTGAAGATCGCTTGTTTCATTTAGGGAAAAGGATCCAAACTCTCTGACTATTGCAACTGCCAAAGTTATTAAAAGTGACTTCCCCAGAGAGCCTACTGCATACCTTCTTGCTTCAAGTTCATATAAGAAATAAGTATTTCTACTCCAGATATAATGGCTTCTGCTCACCACCGTGAATAAGCAATGACTTGCTGAAACTTGCAATGCTTCCACATTAAATCTCGACAACGTTGCATGAAGGTAAGTGCTTAGCAAATTAACAGCAGTGCCTGTGCTAGGTCATAGAATTTCCACTTTTTATTATCAAATACATCTTGAACACACAATTGTTTTGACTGTTTCTAAGACAGTATACAAAGGAAGGAAGACACATCAAATTCTGTCTTCTTGTTTATAGCTGAAACGGAGCCACAGGTGTACAACATTCAAGCATTTGTTCCTATTACTTGTATTCAGGAGTTTTAGTGGTAGGGAGCAAAGCAAATCCATATATGGAAGGAAATAAAGCAGTGCAGAAACCAACCCACCTTCAGCATGTAGTAGAAGGGGAACCATGACAGGAAGAGATCAGAGAAGAATTCGGCAATGCTGAACACACCATACACTACCCAGTAGGTCAGCCACTGGGTGTCATCTTCTTTGTTGGGGCTCTCTATGGCTTTAATTCTAAAAGGCAATACAAGAGAAAGTATTTCATTTAGTAAGACCTCAATGAAACATTTTCAAACATTATACTTTCACAACTTGTCCTCCAATACCACTGAGATTCAGGCTATGTAGGTATCGTATCACTAGATGCAAGAATACAACACAAAGACTGGAAGCCATGTGCAGATATCAGGACAAGTCGCTATATCCACTTGTTTCCAGTCTTCTGGGCACTGAAACCAGCACTAGCTGTCACTGCCCCTGGATGTCCATCCACCCTGCTAGAACCTCTACCCAAACCCCAGGAGACAGCAACTGAGAAGTAGAGCAGCCCCCACTCCCAAGCTGGGTCCTGCCAATTGCGAAGAATTCTCTCAGGTAACTAGGTGCTTACGTCCTTTTGATAACTGAGGCACCTCATAGGTGAGCAGGAATTTCCCATAAAACAACTTTTAGAACATAGGTCAGGCACTGCCTCAAGTCTACAACATACTTTACAAGAAACAGGTGAAAACAAACATCATGGTGTCCATTTAGTTAAGGCTGTCGTTATTTGATCCTCAGGCTGTGAACTTTCCTCCCTCGATCAGCTAATAACATGACTTTCCCAACCCTAACTATTGCTTAAACAAAATTCATTCTGCAAATGGATGGAAATTACTTGCTGAAACTTGCAATGCTTCCACATTAAATCTCGACAACGTTGCATGAAGACAAGTGCTTAGCAAATTAACAGCAGTGCCTGTGCTAGATTATTTAAAAATAATTATTATTTAAAAATAATCTTTTACTTCTCAATCACAGAAATTTTCTCCAGTCCTAGGAATGTCTTCCTTCTAAGCCTGCAGCTCTGCAATTTCTTATCCTTTCCTAACATATATCTGGATATTTACCATAATTGAGCTAGACTGAAACAGTAAACTAGAAGAAATCTGAATCTTGTTTAGCCCATGAGATAGGTTACCTACTGAAAATACACTGACTACTCCCTGAAATCAGCTCCCCTAAAGAGACAGTCTGCTTAATCACACTGAGTTACTAAGAAAGCCCTTGTAAAGTTAGAGGCAGCTGTGTGTGCACACGTGTTATGCATGTGTGTTTTAAGAAAATAACCAAAGGGGAATGATATAGCTGAAAAAGATGATTGCTAATAAGGAAGACAAAAACAGAGTAATAAAGCGAATGTTGCTTTGAACTTCAAGACTGGGCAAAAAACTTTCACTTTGAGTACAAGAATCGGGCGGGGCACAGTAGCTCATACCTGTAATACCAATACTTTAGGAGGCTGAGGCAAAAGAATAGCCTGAGCCCAGGGGTTTGACCAGCCTGAGCAATTTGGCAAGACCTCATCTCTAAATAAATCATGAAAAATTAGCTGGACGTGGTGGCACACATCCGTAGTTCCAGTTACTTGGAAGGCTGAGGTGGTAGGATCGCCTGAGCCTAGCAGATTGAGGCTGCAGTGGCCATGAGAGTGCCACTGCACTCTAGCCTGAGTGACAGAGTGAGACTCTGACTCAAAAAAAAAAAAAGTACAAGAATCATACAAAATGAACGTAAGAGAGTTGATTATAAAATAATGGCTTGTAATGTGTGAACTAAGTCTATGTATTAGATCCAAGATAGAAGCTAACTAACGTAATAGGAAAACAAAGAAAAAGCACAGGCAAGCATGTTAACCAAAGAACACAGTACCTGTTCATACATATGTCTCCCCCCCCCACCCTGTGCTTTATTAGTAGAGTATGGCTTATCTATTTATATTTGAGTGGATTTTTTAGTTATTTGTATAATAAAATCTTGCTTTATATATATGTATCCTGGATAAAGTGGAGACATAGTTATATTTCACTTTGCAGACCAAAGCATTCCATGACTAAACTACCTACTACGTAGTACCTACTATGTACTTCGAAAGGAAGTAACTCTCAGGACATACCTAGGAAATTAAACAGCCTTTTTAGAATATGACACAAAAACCTCAAGATGTTATGAGGCTGTCATTATGAGTTAATTCAGGGGTTTTTAAGTTCATATGACCACAACCCTCAATAAGCATATGTTTTACATCAATGATCCAAGATACAATGTGGCATGTAAAAAGTAGATTCTAATTTCTTGTGTGTTTACAGATCAAGAATAGTATCAAGAAAGATGTACACTTTATTTCCAATTGTGTAAAGTTAAACATGGGTAATGAGTGACAGCATTTTACTTAAGGTCTTTGCAATGTGCTTTACTAATTTTTATAATAAAAAGTGGCAGGGGAGAAATTTCTATTTGGGGGAAAAAGGCGGTAGCAAACTTTCTATAACTACTTGTTCCTGTGACACTAGGTCTCTTTAGGGCCTTATTAAAAACAAACACTAAAGTGAGCATCAGACACATTCGTTTAATTTCTCTGTTGAGAAAACAGCTAATGATTTTCTTACAAACTTCTCTAACAGTGGTCAGACATAATCCATTGTGTATTAGAGTTTAAAAGGCCTTCAACATATACACAGAGAGAAGCACACAGAGAGAAAAAAGAGCTATATAGCCTATGACATGAAATGGACTCATTTGAACTTTCTATTTAAATGAAACAAACTACCATAAATTACTAATTCTATTGAACTATGGAGCCTTTCCCTTCCCACTGCTTGTCAGGTAAGGTAGTACTTCATCATCCTTAGCCTGCAGCTTTGTATTCTGGCTCCACCACTTTTAAGTATCTGGCCTTGGACAAATTATCCAATCTCTTGGGGCCTTAGTTTGCTCACCTATCAAGTAGGAATGATAAACCTCATTGTGTTGCTGTGAAGATTAAAGTAGTTAATACATAAAGCACTTAGAAATAATGAATGGCATCAAGTGAACACTCAGTAATAATTATAGTATGGTAACAATGTATTATCACAGGGTGACAAGAGATTAAAAAGAGAGAGAGATAAGAAGACTCCAGTTCTTTTGGATAGAGTTGGTAGAGGATTTATATCATTAATAAGGCTAAACGGAGATTAGTGAATTATCCACCCATTTTAATTATATCCCACTCTCCAAATCCCAAATGCTACAGATAATAAACAGCTGAAATCCCAAAAAATACTGTTTACAGGTCAGTAGGAAGAAATTCAGACACTACTGAAAACATTTTTCAGGTCCACACAGCAAAAGTGGAATAGCAGAAATTCTTCACATTGGCATTGGACTGGTCCTGATTGGACATAACTCACTGGTGAGCCCTCTTCCAGTCCACTGGGCACTGGTAATTGGTACCAGCTAGCTCCACTCTTGTTGGCCCATCTACTTTACACCTTGGTATTGTTTTCTGAAAGCAAAAGCAAGAACCAAGGATGGTCAAAAAATAGTATTAGACATGTGTGAAGAAAACAAAAGTTAAGCAGAGATGATCCTGGGCTACCAAAACTCTCTCCCTCCCAAAGTGTCATCAGAGAACCTAAAATATTTCCTGAGCCATGACACATCTGAGTCACAAATCCTCTAAGGACCTAGGGTGATAATGATGTGTTGATGTAGGTCTCCACACTGTTGGGGGATGTTGATGGCAGGGGAGAATATGCATGTCTTAAGGGTTGGGGTTATGGGAAATCTTAGTACCTTCTACTCAATTTTCCTGTGAGCCTAAAATTTCTCTAAAAAATAAAGTCTATTTTAAAAAAAGAAAAAAAAAGTACCTACCAAATAGGCACTCTGTAGTACCAGATTTTTTTTCTTTCTTTTTTTTAAAAATAGAGATGGGATCTCACTCTGTCATCCAAGCTGGAAGGCAGTGGTGTGATCATAACTTGCCACAGCCTCAAATTTCTGGGCTCAAGTGATCCTCCCATCTCAGCCTTCCGAGTAGTTGGAACTACAGGTGCACACTACACTTGGATAATTTATTTATTTTTTGTAGAGACAGGATTTCACTATGTTGCCCAGGCTGATCTTCAACTCCTGGTCTCAAGCAATTCCCCACCTTGGTCTCCCAAAGTGCTGGGATTACAAGTGTGAGCCACTACACCAGGCCTATATTTTTTTATTCTTACATTACCATCACATTATTTTGGTTGTTTTGATCAAGAGAGAGTATATCAGTCCCTTCAAATCTAAATACCATGTATATGCTAATAACTTCCAAATTTGTATCTGCAGCTCAGACCTCTCCTTTGACAATTGCCTGGCACATAGAAGCTCAGTATCCAGCCTTTTCTCCAGTGAGCTTAAGTATTCATTGCTGAATGATGATCACCACCATCATCAGATTTTCATAGCACTGCCACTTCAGATATCCTAATATAGCAATCAGTACTATCACTGCCCAATGAAGACTCACTTTTATATATAGCACACACTGTTCACTGCCTATTGGTTAGCCATTCCTTCCTTCTCCTACTTATCTACAGAGCCCTGATTTGGTGTACCTGTATGTGGCAGAGATGTCTTAACTCAGGGAAGCTAGCAAGCCCAGGGCATGAATCAGGATTAGTGATTCATAATGGTAATCCCATTGCCTTTTGCTGGATAGTAGCTTTCTTAGCCCCCCAAGTTCTCTCTGATTAAATAAAAGAAAGAACTATGGTGGAAGGCTTTGCAACACATTTTTTTTTCCTTCTGTTGATAAAATATCTTTTTCTGCTCTGGGCCTGCCAGCTTACTGCTTTTGAAAGCCTTGGAGCTATGTAGCAGTAACCTTGCTATCTGTTGAGGAAACAGGGAGGGAGAGGGAAGTCTGCACTCAAAGATCAATGGAGAAAAGGCTGGATCTCTGTTGCACCAGCTTTGGAATATCAATCTTCAGACCACTTCTTACATGAGATAATTCAAGGTCATTATTGCTGCTGCTGCTGCCAGAATCCTGACATACAAGGTGTGTAGCATCACCAAAAGCTTTCTAAACCAAGTTTAAGTTAGTTATCTAGTATCAGTCAGAAAGAAGTCTTCTTCCCTTGCTGAGGTTTCATCTATCAATTAATATATCAAAATGCTGACAACTAATGTGCACCTGGATGGGGAACAGGAAAGAGACAATCTTCTATACTAATTCTAAAAATTATTTTAGATACAATATGTTCATCTGGGGAAACATCTACTTTTATATTCTCTTGTTCAGATCTATTTTCTTCTTACTATGCAAAATAGATCAAATGCTTTTTTATATGTAAACAATACGACCTATTTGTATGTTTTGAGTTCTTTTTTAGGGCAAAGTTCACATTTCTTATGTATAACACAACAGCTTTCAGAAGTTTAAGCAATTTACAAATGTAATAAATAATATGTCAAGTAATATGCCACCCAGTTTTTATCCAATATTTATGATTGTAAATATTCTGCTATCATATAATTAAGAAATTTAGACTAACAAATAGGAAAAGCAGATATGGAAGGAAAAGCTCTATTTTCCGTCTTTCAGATATTTATTTAGATAGTTTCAATTACTGAAATTTTCTTTCATCAACAACTTTAGTTAAGTTGTATTATTGGGATGAATGTTACAGTCTCTTACTTAAATATAACTATAAATTCAGCATTTTGGATACCACATTAACTCTTTTAGACTCAAAATGTGTTTAATGGGTATTTCAACACCTCCCCTCAGGTTAATAAATTGGAAAATGTCAACTTCTTATACTAGAATAGAGTATATGTGTATCTATATATATTTATGTATTATACAAGAAAGGATAAGTACAATACAGGCAGTAAAACCAAAAAATTCATTTAGAAGTTTTGCAAATATCCATTCCTATGTCCTATATTTCAAATGATACACTATCACTATAACGGTTGTTCCTAACAGGAAATGAGACCGTCTAGCTTGATGTTCTTTACTTTGTTATACTTTTTCTTAAAACGAAAAAGCAAGACTGTCAATGCAAACAAAAAAGCTGAGTGACCGTTACTTTTTCCCACTAAATTCTTGGTAGTGGGGATGACACAAAATGGCCCAGAGATAGTTTCCTAGAGAGAAACAGGAACCCTTCCTGGATAACCCACCACAGAGAATCAGTGACACTATATTCAGCATTTACACTTAACGAGTCAATTTTATTACCAGAGACTGACAGAGTATCAAAAAAAAAAAAAAGTCCCAAGAAGGTGGCAGCCTGAATCTTTAGAAAAATATGAAATAAGGCTGGGCTCGGTGGCTCAGCCTATAATCCCAGCACTTTAGGAGGCCGAGGCAAGCGGATTGCCTGAGCCTGAGGGTTCGAGACCAGCTCGGGCAACTTGAAGAGACCTCGTCTCTACAATTAAAAAAAAACAAAACATTAGCTGGGCCTGGTAGCATGCGCCTGTAGTTCCAGCTATTTGGAAGGCTGGGAAGGAAGGATCGCCAGAGCCGTCAGTGTACCACTGCACTCCAGCCTGGGCAACAGAGTGAGACTCCAACTCATTAAAAAAAAAAAAAAAAAAAGAAATAACAAATCTTGTATAGAATTTTTTTTTTTTCTGAATCAGTAAGCAAGAAATTTTTATAGAATTTTAAACAAACAGATTGCTGGGTAGGACAGAAAGCAAACCCTTTCCCTTTCCTTTCACTGCATGGCAAAAATAAAAATAGATCTCCCCTCACAATTCCATTTGTACAAAGAAGCAGGCTCAGAACTAGTGCCCCTGACTCAACCAGAGCCCATGCTGGAGGATCACACCAGGAGGGGGTTATCTTACATCTCAGGTGATGGACTTCACATACAATGGCTCAGCACAGCACACACTCTAATAAAAGCAGGGCTGCACCAGACACAAAAGGCCACCAAGTATATGATTCAATTTACATGAAATGCCCAGGATAGGCAAATCCCTAGAGACAGAATGTAGATTAGCGGTTTCTAGGAGCTCAATAGAAAAAACAAGGATTGACTGGTAATGGTTCCCTTTTGGGTTGATGAAAATACTTTGGAATGATAGTGGTGATGGTTACACAACTCTGTGAACATAGCAGCCATTGAACTGTACACTTTAAAAGGGTGGTATGTGAGTTATATCTTAGCAGTGACAGGCGAGGTCTGCCTTTATAATAGATGTTTCTATTATTACTCTGCCTGCTTTCCTTTATCAGTAATAGAAGGAAGTAAGGAGATTAAGGTAATTATGTCAACAGTTCTTGATAACATGAAGACTGGAATTAGATTTCAAATTGCCTATACTGAGTAGCCAAAACCTCAGGAAACATAGAGGTCGGAGATTAAAGGTCTTGTTCTCAAAAGAGTTCAAGGGAAATCAAGCCCATAGAAAATAAGAACCAGTAGGAGGGGGGTACACAATAAGGCACCGGTTGCCCCGCAGTGAGCACTGGCCAAGCCCTCAGCTGTCTACATGCTCCAACATGCATTATTAAGGCCTGACCTGCAGCCAGGTGCACCCAAGCTTCGCCCACAGACTTCCCAAGAGGCAAATCAAAAGAAAAGCTAGAAAACCAAATGAGATCTCCAAATTTCATTTCTGCATCCTGCAGTCTCTAGGTCCCAAACTGGTCATTATAGACAACCTCTCTTCCCTGTAATGGCCCCAAAAAAGGAAATAGCAAGAGCAAATGCTGAAAGGTGCGAAAGAAAGAAAATCAATTTCTGGCAATAGTTTGGCAAATTCGCTAATTCCTTCCAGAGTTCACAGAAACCAGACCTTAAAAGGTAAACTGTGTCATGTCATCCCCCCTATTTAAAATTTATCCAAGAAAAAAACGCCAACTCCCTACAACCATCTGGAATGAAATGCACACTTGGTTCACAGTCACTGGCCTTGCCTGCTGGCACCTGCACCTCTCTGGTACCGCCTCTACCACTCAGAGAGTTGCCTGCTGCCTCTGGGCAGGGTACCCTCTACTTCCTCTGCCTGGTTCTGCTCTTGGCTGGCCCCTTCTCATTCCTAGGGTCTTAACTCAAATAGTATCTCAGATAAATAGCTAAAGGTCTTTCCTATTATCCTCTACCACTGTTTATTTCCTCTAGAGCATTTACCACATAGTCACTACTTCACCTATTTCATGCCTGTTTACCAGACTGCTCATTCAAAGAGGATAGAGTCATGTTTACCTTATTTCTTGTCATATCTAAAGTGTTACCACAGTGCCTGGCACATGGCTGGCATTTGATTTTTCCTAACAAGATGAACCTGTATTTTTTTAAAATAACTCTGACTGGTAAGTATAGGAAATTATAAGAGGTATGGAGAATAATTAAAGTGAAGGTGACTGTCATGGTCTGAATGTTGGTGTTTCCCCCAAAGCCATATATTGGAACCTATTACTCAACATAATAGAATTCAAAGGTGGAGCCTTTAGGGAGTGATTAAGTCATGAAGGCTCTGCTCTCATGAATGGAATTAATGTCCTTACAAAAGAGGCTTGAGGGAGCCTGTTTGTCCCTTCCGCCACATGAGGGTTCAGTAAGAAGGTGCCATCTTTGAAGCAGGGAACTGGCCCTCAACCAAACACCAAATCTGCTGGCACCTTGATCTTGGACTTCCCAGCCTCCAGAACTGTGAGCAATATATTTCTAGTGTTTACAACTTACCCAGTCTAAAGTGTTTTGCTATGGACTAAGATAGTGGTCACAGATCACACACTAAAAGCAACAATGATTTAGTTGTTACTAAAGACCACCATTTTCAAGGATTTTCTTTCTTTTAGGACAAACATAAAATCACAGGGGTTAACCAATGAACAGATTTGATTAGACTGATATAACATTGACTGCCTGAATGTTTACTAACTGGGGTCTGTTTGCTTTATCCTGTGCCCACAATTCTAATTTTCCTTAAACCTTCTTCACAAAGTGGAGTCCTGAGTAGACCTCTAGACTCTTCCCAGGGTCAGCAGGCTATTCTAACCTCCTTGTCACCCCATCTTCAAGTACAAAAAGCATAGGTTATTGCTGCTGCTACATACTAGAATTCTCAACACTGACAACACATTAGAATCCTTTACAAAAGACTGAAGAGCCTTTAAAACTCCCAAACCCAGGGCACACTCCAGACCAATTATATCAAAATCTATGGCAGTAAGACCAGGCCAGCATGGGTATTTTTTTTTAAAACCTCAAATGATTCCAATGGATAGCCAAGGCTGAGAACCACTGATTCAAGGAAAAGTCCAGGTACTCACAGAGACCAATCTTTACTTCATTCCCTTACAGTCAGAATCCTGTACTGACACTTTAAAATCTGAGTTATTTTAAAGATAAGAGTTTGATCTACCAAAAGGAAGAAACCTATAAATAAAAACCAATCTAGAGATACTCACTAAATATTATTTCTTGATTTTTTTTTTAAATCATACTAAGGTATACTACAAAGGTCACTAATTGGAAAGAAAGTTAAATGTTTGGTGAATAGAATAATCCTCAAATAATGTAAAACCCACTTCCTCATGCTACTCAGAAATATGATCTTCTGACCAGGTGCAGTGGCTCACACCTGTAATCCCAGCACTTTGGGAAGCTGAGGCAGGAGGATTGCTTGAGCCCAGAAGTTTGAGACCACCCTAGGCAACAGAGTGAGACCTTACCTCTACAACAATCAAAAAATTAGCTAGGTGTGGTGGCATGTGTCTGTAGTCCTAGCTACTCAGGAGGCTGAGGTGGAAGGATGGTCTGAGCCCAGGAGTTGGAGGCCACAGTTAGCTGTGCACTGCACTCCAACCTGGGTGGCAGAGTGAGACCTCAACTCACGAAAAAAAAAAAAAATGATCTTCTCTACGATTTCATAAACACACCAGTAAGTGACAGAAACATTTAGCTTCTTGTAAGTAAAAAGAACCGATAATATTTTTATTTATTCATTTATTTTTTAACGATATTTTTTATTTTGATATTGTGGGGTACAGTTAAGGGTTAGGTATACAAATATGCGTTGTTCAGGCACCCTTGTTGATAAGGGGTGTTCCCCCCCCGTCCCCAGACAGATATTGACTACCATTAATCCCACTACTCTTGCCCTCCCTGTCCCCTCCCCCATAGATTCCCACCACTGTCGATCCTTTTCTTTCCTTTTTTTTTTTTTTGAGTTGGAGTCTCACTCGGTCGCCCAGACTGGAGTGCAGTGACTGCTCCCGGCCACTGCAGCCTCGCCTGCTGGGCTCCAGCGATCCTTCCACCTCAGCCTTCCGAGTAGCCAGAATTACAGGTACGCGCTACCATGCCTGGCTGATTTTTTGATTTATTGTAGAGATGAGGTCTCGCTGCCCAGGCAGGTCTCGAACCTGCGGGCTCAGGCAATCCACTCACCTCAGCCTCCCAAAGGCGTGGGATTACAGGCTGAGCCACCGAGTCCAGCTGATTTTGTTCTTTTTTATGGCTACATAGTATTCCATCGTGTATATGTACCACATTTTTTTAATCCAGTCCTCTTTTGATGGACAGCAATACTTGCTATTGTGAACAGTGCTGCGATAAACAACGTGTGCAGGTATCTTTTTTATAGAATGATTTGAGTTCTTCAGGGTATATTCCCAGTAGGGTGATTGCAGGGTCATACAGGAGGTTGATATTTAGAGCTTTTAGGAATCGCCACACTGCTTTTCACAGAGGTTGCACTAGTTTACACTCCCACCAACAGTGTATAAGTGTTTCCTTTTCACCACATCCTCTCCAGCATGTTATTTTTTGAGTTATTAAAGAACCGATAATATTTAACTGATTCTGTTGAAAGTGAATCAAACAATGACTACAAACAAATGATAAAGTCAAAATTACCAGGCTTAAAATCACCTCAGAGTATGATTTTAAATGGTCCCTGTTCTTTGCAGTAACTTGGATGAATTTAGAGTCTAGAACACTCAGTAATCTGTCACAGAAACAAAGAACTGAATACCACATGTTCTCACTCATAAGCAGACCCTGAACAATTATCATAATACTATAAAAAAGGATTGGCAGTAGAGGGAAACTGCTGGGGAGGGGGGCACTTCATCAATAAGCATACCTGGTCTGAAACCAGGCGAAGTGGGGACCAAAGTAAGGCCCAAACTTTACCTCTATAATGACCATTTGTATATCTAATCCTGAACTGTGCTCCACATTCTCAAAACAAAAATAAAAAATAAAATAAAATGGTCTCTGCTAGAATCCATCCACTTCAGGTCAAGGAGAAACATACTCTAGTTCTGTGACTTCAGTCACATTCACATATCCATTTCTACATACACAGAATCTACATATCCCATCTAGAAACAGAGTTTTGCCTTTCCAAAGCCCACACAAATAATCTAATCACACCAACGGAGGTTAAGTTTCTCACATGATTATGTGCCAAATGGCACTCAGGTAGGAAAAAATAGTTTATGTTGGATAGTATTTTTTTTATTCCTACACTCCTTTCTGGTTCAGTATTAAGCAGCTAGACAGTTTCTAAACTGCCACCCAAGATTTGTTCTAAATGTGAGCAATAAAATCTAAAGCACAAACCTGAAAAAAACACATCATAATCTTTCTTTTTAAAAGAAATGCAAGCAGCATACACAAACAAAAGGAAAGTAAAGGAGTGTGTACCACTCTAGAGATACTCATTATTATGAGTATCATTATGTCATTGTATCATATATCACTGGATTATTTTGTGTTATCACAGGCACAGTGATGTATGTTCAAGTCATTTTGAATCAGGGTTTCCTACAAACTTTTTATATACCATTCATCAGTAAATTAAATTTTATGTGGCCTGGGGCACTGGCTCATGTCTGTAATCCCAGCACTTTGGGAGGTTGAGGCAATAGGATTGCCTAAGTTCAAGACCAGTCTGGGCAACATAGCAAGACTTTGTATCTACAAAAAATTTTAAAACTTAGTCAGGTGTGGTAGCACATGTAGTCCCAGTTACTCAGGAGGCTGATGTAAGAAAATCACTTGAACTCAGGAGTTGAAGGCTACAGTGAGCCATAATAGTGCCACTGCACTCCAGCTTAGACAACAGAATAAGACCCGGACTCAAAAAAAAATTTTTTTTAATGAAAAACTGCTATTCTTATACCTTTTTCATTGGTCTGAAAGCCAAACCAGTTTCCCTGGTCTGCCTTTGGAATCTTCTGGTATATAGATAAAACCTGGATGGTGCTTTAGCAGGTAATACAAGAGGGTAAAAGCTCTTGTCACCTTGAAGACTGAGGATCTCATAAGCAAGCACTGTCCTATGTATAGCTAGACTTTCTGGAGTATGACTATATTTGCACCAAACTAACAACTACTTATGTAACTGCAACTTAATTGTTCAAATCAGAACTAACTTCCAAAACATGTTTCTTCCCTCCAGTCATATATTATGTTCTAGCCTGACCAGTGATAGACGCAGGGTGTAATAAGGTGTTCTTTGTGGCTTAGCCTTGCCAGCTGAAAATTTTGTCTTCCTTTATTTTTATCCCTACAGTTGAAAAAAGTGACAGAGACCACTGAACGAAAGTAAAACCTATTGGCTTTCTTGGGAAGAGCTGTAGAGTAAACCAAAATTCATTTGTGGAGAAAAATAATTCCTATTTGAACAAACAGAAAAATGAAACTGCAGAATATTTTCAAAAAATCAAATTGGAGAATGAAAACAACTTCAATTAGTAATAAATTCAGATCCTAATTTTATAGGATTCATTTCTAGTTGTTTAATTATATAAATGAGTCATTTCTATAACCAAGCAGCTATATTACAATTTATTATTGCATTTAATAAGGCTGGTTTTGTTTTTATAGAAGCATAAGCATTTCCCAAATTTGCCTGTAACAGTTCAAAAATTAAAGAAGGCAGAACTCAGTATCTAAATCAATATAATTCTGAATTAAGGAAGGCCTAACTGATGAGGTTTTACAGTCTATACACATAAATATACGGTGAAAAGCCCGCTGAAATAATTACTAGAGAGGAGCCATCAGCTCCCTGTACCTGTTGAGATTTGCCACCTCTCCTACTTGTGTATCCAGAAGGTACACTCTAGAGTCCACCACTATAATCTGATGAACGATACCTTCAGGCTGACCTCAGGAGATCAGGGATCAAGTTAAGGGACCACAGTGTGTCACCCTCTAGGGCGCTTCCCTCCAAGGAAGTGGCGCCTACAGGCTACCACAGCAGCCCTAGATGCGGACAGGGAGGGGAGAAAAAGGGCAGTCGCAGGGGGAGCCACTTACGAGACGTAGGCTGGGTAGCCAAATCCTATCAGGTTGCAGAGGAGAGAGGCTCCATAGCCGAATACCAGGTACAGGGCCACCAGTCCGATGACACCTGGAAACCCCGAGGAGAGAAAGTGGGTCGGGTGGCCCAAGGCGCTCCGGCGGCACAGCTGCCGCCCACACCGCGAGGCTCGGCCTGTTCGAGGCGCTTTCTTCGCGACTCGATTAAAGGAGCGACAAAAAAACAACCCCACGAAGGCTGGGCCTGCGCCTCTGCGGGGCCCCCCGCCAGGGGCCTGGGGACACCGGGCAGCCCCCACCTCTGTGTCGCTCCTCCCTCCTGCAGGGTCTCCGCCGCTCCGGCACCCACCCCCCGGGCGCCCGGGGACCTCGCCCCCTCCGCCCGCGGGGACCCCGGGGCGCAGGCGGCAG
>NW_007246527.1:67090-102400 GCF_000164805.1 Carlito syrichta
GAGGAGGTGGGAGGGGGCGTGGGGTGTGTCTCCTGGGGCTCCTTTCGCAAGCCCGGCTATTGCAAAAAGCCGGCGGCCCTGTCGCTCCCGCCTGCAGTTTGGTGAGACTGGTTTGCTGCCTACACTGCTGTACTAAACCTGCCCGGGAGTTTTTGGTCTAAAACGGAAATATGTGAGCATCCCGAAAGAACTCTGGATCCAGGCATGCTTTCTCCCTCTTTACCAGAACTCGGCATAGTTTTTCTCACCTACAGACAATAGACTTTGAAAAGTCCCCTGAGGCTCCGGCGCCCTGGCTCTCCTGTCATGCCTGTCATGTCAACTCTTTGGGAGGCCAAGGTGGGAGGATAGCTTGGTCAGGAGTTTGAGAGCAACCTGGGCAACACAGCGAGACCACGTCTCTACAAAAAGTAAAAACAAAGCAAACAAAACCCTGACGAACTCTTACACATCCTCTGTGGTCTGCACCTTTTCCAAGAAAGCACTGCACTTCTTAAACCTGTTCTTGGTGGGCTTGTGTCGGCTTGGCATCTGGTAAAAACGTATCCAGCCCCTCCCCTGCCCCACCCCCACCCCCGGAGTGGAGACCATTAGTCTACTTTTCCCTACAAACAAGATTACACTGGAGAAGAGGTGCTTACGGCCGCACCTCACTTTTCTTCTTTCAGAATGTGGTGCCCATGCTCCTCCACGTCAACCTGGGCTCTTGCTATCCCTCACCCATGTTATTTCAGGACACTGCTTTAAAAAAATCACTCCTTCTTACTCACATCTGAACATTGTTGGCCAAATTTTGTCATTGCTTAAGCCTCAAAAGCTCCGCAATACTGACAGACTAGAGCTCCGATTCCCTAGAGCATTCACGGCCCTGCACAACTGGTCCCTGACTTTCCTCTGTCTTACATATCCCCTCTGTGCTTTCAAGTGGACTTCCACAAAAAAATTATCTTACCTACTCCTAGCTTTTTTCCTTGCATGCTAATTCTCCTTCCTCTTTTCTTCCCTAGAGCTTCTTAGCTCAACTTTCTCAGCTGTCCCTACCACTCCCCCAACCAAATCAGAGAAGGAATTAAACAAGCTAGCTGTCTATTTCTGTCTTTTCACCTACAGTTAATCCTCAGTGTGGCAGCCAGTGGAATCTTTTAAAAACATGTGTCAAGTTGTGCTGTCTTTTTGTTCTCAACCTTCCAGTGGCTTCTGATCTATCTAAAGAATGGCCTGGAGGTCATGGGTGATGGGAATCACCCTCCCCTTTCTGGTATCTTTTCTTACTGCCTGCCTGCTCACTGGGCCTCAAACAAGGCAAGCCCACTCCTGCCTCTGGACTTTCACTTGTCTTCTATTTCAGTGATTCTCAACCATGAGCATGTTGCCCCACCCTCCCTCCATCCCGCCCCCTCCAGCTCCCTGGAGGATGTGTGGCAATGTCTAGAGACATTTTGGTTGTCAGACAAATTGTCACACATGGAATGGGGAGGAGGGGAATCCTACTTGAATCTAGTGGGTAGAGACCAGGGATGTTGCCAAACATTCTACAATGCACAGGGCAGTCCCCCCACGACAAAGAATTATCCAGCCCCCAAAGTCAGTAACTTTGGGGTGCGGAAACCTTCCTCTATCTAAAAATCTCTTTCCCCTTAATCACTGAACTGTCTCCTTCCATTATTCAGGTCTTTGTTCAAAGTACAATTAATCTCAAATTGCTACCCTCAGTGGTCTCCTCTAGCCTGTCTTGCTTTATTTTTCTGCATAGCATTTTTTGCTGTCTGACATTCCATATGTTCTACTTTTTTTTTTTTTTTTTTTTTTGCATTGGGGTCTCACTCTGTTGCCCTGATGGAGTGCAGTGGCAAACTCATGGCTTATTACAGCCTCTACTTCCTGGGTTCAAGTGATCCTTCCACCTCAGCCTCCTGTAGCTGGGACTACAAGGCACGCACCACCACACCCGGCTAATTTTTTTGTTTTTGTTTTTTGTATAGATGAGATCTCGCTGAATGGTCTTTCTTTCCCCACTAGATTATGAGCTCCATGAAGGTAGATATTTTTGCCTGTTTTGTTTACTTCTGTATTCAAGCACCTCAAACAGTGCCTAGCACTTAGTAGATGTTCAATAATTATTTGTTGAATGAATTAATACCTAACATGTATTGTGCCACCCAGTATTCTAAGCATTACATGGACTAATTCATTTAATTCTCACAACAGCATGAAGAAGAGACTATCTATCTTATTGTCATTTAAGGGAAAGCAATGAGATATAGTGAGGTCTCACTATATTTATTAAATGGCAGAGCTAGAATTCAGACCCAGGCTCTTACTCATATATTATACTACTATTATGGATTGAATTGTATTCTCCCTACTCAAGGAAGATAAATTGGAGTCCTAAACCCCAGTATCTCAGAATGTGATCTTATTTGGAGATAGGGTCTTCACAGAGGTAATTAAATTAAAATGAGCTCGTTAGGGTGGACCTCAATCCAATATGACTGATGCCCTTATAAAAAGGGAAAATTTGGGCTAGGTATAGTGGCTCATGCCTGTAATCTCAGCACTTTGGGAGGCAAAGGTGGGAGGACTGCTTGAGCCCAGGAGTTCAAGACCAGCCTGGGCAACATAGCAAGACCTTGTCTCCACAAAAAACGTTTTTTTTTTTTTAATCAACCAGACATGGTGGCACACTCACCACAGCCTCAACCTCCTGGGCTCAGGCACTCCTTCCACCTCAGCCTCCTGAGTAGCTGGGACTACAGGCATGCACCACCATGCCCGGCCTGTAGTCACATATAAATGCCTAGCAGAATAACTAGATTTTTAATTTTTAGCCAGTTATGAGTTTGTATCATTTCCTACTGTGTACAGTACATAGTCACATCTGGACATGGGGTTTGTTTTCAAGTACTTAAAGTGATTCACAATTTGATAGAAGTATTGATTAATTCATTCATTTATTTACTTTTAGCCAAGAAACAACATCCTTTTAAGTTACGTAGTCAAATCAACCTAGGTTTTTATCCCTATGTTTCATACAGTTGTGTTACATCAGCTAGGCATGAAGTATCTGGAAACATATTACTCATTTAGATGTCTTTTGTGTAAATATTGCTCCCCTCCCAATTTTCTCCTCACTTAGACTCTACATTTCTTCTTTCCTCCATCATTCAGCCAGACAATGATAAGGTGAGGCAGTATAATAAGACCTAGTGTGTGGAGTACTATCTCTGGATCCAGTCTGAATCGACTCCACTAGTTAGCCATGTGGCTTTGGGCAAGTTACATAAGTTCTCAATGCCTCTGTTCCCTAGTTTATAAAACAGTGATAACAATAGTACTTATTTTACAAGGTTCTCATGATGATTAAGCAAGTCACTATTTATAAAGTTTCTTAGAGGAGTGCCTGACTCAAAATAAGTGTTTGTTAAATAATTTAAGAAAGAAAAAAAAAAACAAACACAGCTTGGTGCTAAAATTGAGAGAGAGAACTATTACACAATCCTTGCCTTTAAGAGATTACAATCAGATTCGAGGACTGTGGGACCCTAGCTTATCCAGTCAACATGATACACCTTAGACTCTATCATAGATGAGAAAAGAGATGCAGAAGCTAAGAACCTTGCCTTAGGTGTCAGACTGTTTACTTATTCATATTTACTGAGTATATCCTGTGTGCCAGATGCTGTTAGACTTGGAACCAGACAGACCAGGTCTACTGGGAGGCCGTGAAGAAGGCTGATCTGGAGCCTTGACTAACCTGGAGCCTGGAGGTTGACTTTGGCTATTATTTTTCTTTTAAGTCAGAAAGCCAGGGTTTTTGCTTTGTTTTGTTTCGTTTCTTTCCCTTTCTCTCTTTCTTTGTTTCTTTCCCTCCCTCTCTCCTTCCCTCCCTCTCTCTTTCTCTCTCTCTCTTTCAGTTGGAATCTCACTCTCTCACCCAGGCTAGAATGTAATGGCACAATCACAGCTCACTACAACCTCGACCTCCTGGACTCAGGCAATCCTTCCACCTCAGCCTCCCGGGTAGCTGGAACTACAGGCATGCACCACCACACTTAGCTGCTTTATCGATTTATTTTTTATTTTTTATAGAGACAAAGTCTCGCTATATTGCCTAGGCTGGTGTAGAACTCCTGGACTCAAGCAATTCTCCTTCCTTGACCTCCCAAAGTGCTGGGATTATAAGCATGTGCCACTATGCCCAGCCTGTTTTGTTTTTTTGTTTTTATTTTATTTCTAAAGCTGTGCCATAAGTTTCTGGCAGGTGCAGATGGTCACCTGCCACACTCGCACCAGGTTTTCTTGTCTGTATAGTCAGACTCTGCTAGAGAGGTACACTAGGGTGGCTCAGCCTTGCTGCTAGTACTGTTAACGCCTCTCTTCAGGTCATCTATGATGATCTTGTCCTATAAATTCCAGATCTTGACGCTGGGGCTTGTAGCAGCACAGAGCCTGTAGCAACTGGGGCTGGAACACAGGGCATTGTGCTTTCCTGTGATGTCCCCACCATCTAGCATATGAAGGTACTTTCCTTTCCTGAGATCACCTATCATAGCCTAGTCTTCCTTACCTCCACGGGCACAGAGGTCTTCATCTGGAGGGATAGTCACAGTGTTCAGAGAGCCTGTGTGGCCAGTGTGGTTGGTCTTCAGCTTGCGGTTAGCCAGATTCAATACCTTGACCAGCTTGTCCCAGCCACAGTAGACGCTGATAGGATTCTTGCTGTTGGGCTCAAAGCGGACACTTGATACCACTCTGAGTGGCTCTCATGCTGGACAGCATAATTGCCTACTCCCAGTGTGTTCATTCCACAACTGATAACGATCTGTCGGGGGATATCCAACACATCCTTGGTATGGCCTATAACTTGTGGTGGTACCAACTGTGGGATCCCAGAGGCGAAGGGTTTCATCCCAGGAGCCTGAGAGGGCAAACTGGTCATCCAAGAAGATGACCACATCACTAACGTGAGAGTGACACCACAGAACATAATCTTATCCCTGGTCAGCTTCCACGTGGTGATGGTCTTGTCTTGAACGGCAGACAGTATCATGTTTGGGAACTGTGGGTAGTAGTGATCTTGGACACTCAGCCATTGTGGCCCTTGAGGGTGCCAGGAGGGGTCATCTTAGTCCTAGTGGTGGCAAGTATAGCACCAGATAGCTTAAAGAGATGAGCGCTGCTGTGGGGCCCTGCAGAGGGGAAAAAATGAGTTTGGCAATTTCTTTTTTTTTGGAGTCAAAGTCTCACTCCATTGCCTGGATTGGAGTGTAGTGGCACACTCACGGCCAACCCAGCATCAAGCTACCGGGCTCTGGCGATCCTTCTGCCTCAACCTTCCAAGTAGCCAGAACCACAGGCACGCGCTACCACACCCAGCTAATTATTTACTGTAGAAATGAGGTCTTGCCGGGTTCGGTGGCTCAGCCTGTAATTCCGCGCCTTTGGGAGGCTGAGGTGAGTGGATTGCCTGAGCCCGTGGGTTCGAGACCCGCCTGGGCAGCAAGACCTCACCTCTACAATAAATCAAAAAAATCAGCCGGGCGTGGTAGCGCATGCCTGTAATTCCGGCTACTCGGAAGGCTGAAGCGGAAGGATCGCCGGAGCCCAGCAGGTCGAGGCTGCGGTGGCCGGGAGCGGCCACTGCACTCCAGTCTGGGTGACAGAGTGAGACTCCAACTCAAAAAAGAAAAATAAATGAGGTCTTGCCAAGTTGCCCAGGCTGGTCGCAAACCCACAGGCTCGGGCAATCCACTTGCCTAGGCTTCACAAAGTGCTGGGATTACAGGCTGAGCCACGGAGCCTGGCCTGACTTTGGAAATTTCTAAGAAGGAACTCAAACTCACTTGGAATGGGTAAATCTATTACGATACTTTCCATGAACTAGAGAAGAAAATTCTGCTGGAGATCTGGGCTCAGGTCACTTTTGTTTTGCACAAGCTGCTTCTTCAGGGTAAGATAATTTCTCAACAACCTGAAGTCATCACACACTTTTGTTCTCTCATTTATGTTCGGAAGAGGTAAAGTGTGATTTACCAGATCATCTCTTCCTCCCTGTCCCCACCCCTGTATTTGTAGGGACTCTGGCTTTTATGGGAGCATGTCTGTGATGGGACAATCAGGAAACCCTCAGCCCCTGCAGGCATAGCCCTCTTGGCACACACCCTCTCCCTCTGCTGGAGGGGGCTTATGATGACATGTAACCAAAATAAAAAGGGAAAAAGACAAAAAGTAAACAAAACCTGAGGTCGAGGTTGGTGGCTCAGTCTGTAATCTCAGCACTTTGGGAGGCCTAGGCTAGTGGATTGCCTGAGCCTACAGGTTTGAGACCAGCCCGAGTAACTTGGTGGGACCTCGTCTCTACAATAAATAAAAAAAATTAGTCGGCCGTGGTAGCGCACACCTGTAGTTCTGGCTACTTGGAAGGCTAAGGCGGAAGGATTGCCAGAATCCAGCAGGCCGACGCTGGGGTGGCCGTGAGCGTGCCACTGCCCTCCAGCCTGGGCAACAGAGTAAGACTCCAACTCAAAAAAAACACACCAAGAAACAAGAACAAAACCTGAGACATGGACTTACCAGACGATGGGAGGAAAATGTAGAGGCTAAATATAATTTAAGAAAGAGTTTTGAAAGAGATAAAATGTGAAAATCACCATGCTTCTTTGAATACATTTGAATTACACTTTTTTTTTTAAAAGTTGTTCTGTTGCTCAGGCTTGAGTGCAGTGACTTGGTCATAGTTCACTGTAACCTTGAACTTCTGGGCTCAAGGGATCCTTCTGCCTCAGCCTCCCCGGTAGCTAGGATTACAGGTATGTGCCACCCTGCCTGGCTAACTTTTAAGAAATGTTTGTAGAGATAGGAGTCTCTCTATGTTGCCCAGATTGGTCTTGAATTTCTGGCCTCAAGCGATCCTCCTGCCTCTGCCTCCCAAAGTGCTGAGATTACAGGTGTGAGGCATCACACCCACCTGAATTGCATTTTGTTTGCCTCATTTGTCTTATTCTTAGACATTTTCTACTGAAAACATGGACAGAGCATTTTATTATACAAGGAGGACTTCCCCCAAAACATAATTTATTTATTAAAAATATGTATTTATTCTTGCATGTTTAAACTTCAGTCAGTACTTTCAAAGTACTCTTCATTTGATGGAGATGTACCTATTGAGATGCTTTTTCCACTGCTCAAAACAATTTTTGAACTTGTCGATTTTGATGCCTTTTAGTGCTTCTGCTGCTTTTCATTCCATCTCCTCCACATCAGCAAGACGTTCCCCTTTGAGGATTTTTTTCACCTGGGGAAACGAAAAAAAAAAGTCACTTGGGATGAGATGGGGTGAATAGAGAAGGTGAGGCACGGGCCATGCCATTTTTGGTCAAAAACCGCTAAACACTCAGTGCGATGTGGGCAAGTGTACTCGTAATCACCCATCATGAAATAGGCAAATGCATTGAAAGAATCTCCAAAAAAAAAAAAATTCACTGAAACTGAATGCAGTCTCTCACAACAACGCTAGCTGGTACATTGATGTCTCTGGGTTCCTAGAACACTTACCTAGTGAGGAAAGCCTGTACTACAAGGGACCCACCATCCAAAAGATAATTCTGGCTTTTGGAGGGTTCCCCTGTATTTTTCCATTTATCAAACATACAGTTGAATTTTAGAAAATTACTGCTCATAATTGAGAACAAATCAACCTGGGGCTATCCTTTGGCTTAGCAAATGTTTTTATTCTGAAATTAAATACTAATGTCTCATTGGTATTGCACAGAAATCTAGAGATTTTCACCAGGTATAAAAGTGCCTTTTATTTCACCCTTTCATATCTCTAATGGTTCCTGCACAGTGGACTAATAGTAGAAGATAAGTCACTGACAGGTTGTTTCTCTATATTCAAGGCAAGTTAGTCCAATTCCAGTCAGTCCCTGGGTTTGGATTCCATACTGGTTGGTAAGGTACTCACTAGCCCTGGGGTATGTGTGCAACCACAGAGAGCAAGCCAGATTCGCTTCATAGTCTACAGGGTGTCATGCAGTTTGGCTTTTCTTTCCATGTAGAAAGACTAAGAGTCAGATAATTTTGTTCACTTCCTTCCGTGATGAGACATTGGGGAATTTAGTTAACTTGAGTCAAGAGACTAACCAGCTGTGTTAGTGTTCTATGGCTACTATAACAAATTACCACAAACTGGGTGACTTAAAGCAACACAAGTTTAGTGTCTTACAATTCTCTCTGTCAGTCAGTCATACTGGACTAAAATCAAGGGGCTGTTGCCAGGGCTTTATTCCTTTTTGGAGGCTCCTTTGTTGTTGCTTTTGCTCATTTGAGTTGTTTGCAGAACTCAGTTTCTTGTGGTTGTTGGACTGAGCTCTCCATTTCCTTCCTCCTCTCTAAAACCAGCAGCAGCTGATTGAATCCCTCTCATATGTCAAGCTTCTCTTTCTTTTGCTTTCCTCTCATCTCTCTGATCTATCTGCCTTCTACTTCCACTTTTAAGAACCTGAATGATTAGATTAAGCCCACCCAGATAATCCAGGATAATCTCTCCCATCTTAAGATCTGTAACCTTAATCACATCTGCATGCTTTTGCCATGCAAGGTAACATACTCATGGGCTCTAGATATGAGGGCATGGACATGGGTGGAGGCAGGGAGTCATTATTCTGCCTACTACCCCCAGCCTTATAGGAGAGACCCATAACCAGCCTCACAGTCCCTGGAATGAATGATCATGATGAGATGGGACAGGTGGTGTAGTCCTTTTGCTCACATTGACAGTAACCCAGGACATGGCACAGGGTTAGGGCACAGGCCCCAGAGCAGACACTCTGGTTCTATTATTTACCAGCTGTGCACTCTTGGGAATATTCTCAACCTCCTGAAACCCCACTTTCCTCAGTCTGTAATATAAGGATAATGTTAGTGTCTACCTAATATGGTTGCTGAAATAAATGAGACACTCCATGATAAACACTTCAGAGAGTACCTAGCTTCATGAGTACTGAAGAAGTTTTAGATAATCTGAAAGACTCCTGGATAAATGAAGTAGGCAATCACAAGTGTTTATGCCTAAAATTCTATCTTGTCTCATTTCTTTGTTTCAAGGATTTGGTGTCTGTGAAAATCAAAATACCCTGGAAGAAATAAGAGCACATTTTCATCAGTAATTTGATGATGGGAAAGAGGGAGGAAAAAGAAAATGTTGGCCAGGCTCGGTGACTCAGCCTGTAATTCCAGCACTTTGGGAGGCCAATGTGAGTGGATTGCCTGAGCCCGCGGGTTCGAGACCAACTTGCTGGGCGTGGGTAGTGCGCACCTGTAGTTCTGGCTACTTGGAAGACTGAGGCAGAAGGATCGCCGGAGCCCAGCAGGCGGTGGCCGTGAGCGTGCCACTGCCCTCCGGCCTGGGTGACAGAGTGAGACTCCAACTCAAAAAAAAAAAAAAAGAAAATGTCTACTGAGCACCTATTTTGTATTAGGCAAATTTGTGTGTGTGAAGAAGTTGAGAGTATGTTTTGATGGGGTTGGAGGGTGCCAGATGCCTCAGGATTAAGAGAGTAGGTTTTCCCAAGGTACAAAATAGTGATACAAAATTGCCTATTTTCTAGGCAAAATGGCTCATATTCTAGGTCTCTTGGATTACCCTGTAGCCAAGGGAAATGGACCCTCCAGGCCTGCACAGATATGGGTAAGAAGCAGACCCAGAAAATCGTGTCAGGTCAATGTCAAGCTGTTCTCTGACAGGTACCAAGCTGATTCCCACAGCTGTTTATCACTTAGCAGTCTCTTAATGCTTCCTGTCTCTCCTCAGTCTCTGACTTTCAACCTTTTTCGAATGAGTTTTGGCCTACACTCTGTCAGCTCTTGGACATCAGTCATGCTTTAACCAAGGATGTGTGTCTTCCTTTGACTATATAAATAACTTTTGCTTTATGATGAGCTCTGCCATGCAATTAGGAAAGAATCACTTGACCACATAACCTTTTGCCTTTTAGCCAGGATAGTCTCTCAACACTGGTGGAGATTTATAACTAGCTAGTACTGGGGGATTTAGCATAAGGTTGAGGGGGACAGACTTGTTTATTTTTTGTTGTTGTTGTTTTACATCTTGTTTCTTCTCTTTCTTTCTTTTTTTTAGTTAGAGTCTCACTCTGTTGCCCAGGCTGGAAGCCAGTGGCACGCTTACAGTCACCCCAGCATCGACCTGCTGGGCTCCAGCGGTCCTTCCATCTCTGGAAGAACGCCCTGGAAGAAAACCTTCCAAGTAGCCAGAACTACAAGCAGGTGCTACCACATCTGGCTAATTTTTTATTCACCTAGGCTGGAGTGCAGTGGCACACTCACAGTCACCGCCACCTTGACCTGTTAGGCTCAGGTGATCCTTCTGCCTCAGCTTTCCAAGTAGCTGGAACTACAAGCATATGCCACCATGTCTGGCTAATTTTTTGATTTATTGTAGAGATGACGTCTCACCAAATTGCCCAGGCTGGTCTCGAACCCATGGGCTCAGGCAGTCCTCTCATCTCAGCCTCCCAAAGTGCTGGGATTATAGGCATGAGCCACTGCATCTGGTCTAGAGTAATATTTTAAAATAAACTATTTTTACAGCTACCTCAAACCACTTTTCCAATTGTTTATTTGTTTGTTGTTATTTTGAGTCAGGGTCTCACTCTGTCATCCAGACTGGAGTGCAGTGGCACAGTAATGGCTTACCACAGCCTCAACTTCCTGGGTTCAAGCTATCCTTTTGCCTCAGCCTTCCAAGTAGCTGGGGCTGCAGGTGCATGCCTGGCTAATTTTTTAATTTTATTTTTTGTAGAGATGAGGTCTCTCTATGTTGCCCAGGCTGGTCTCAAATTCCTGGATTTAAGCAATCCTTTTGCCTCTGCCTTACAAAGTGCTGGGATTACAGGCATTGAGCCACCTCGCCCAGATGCACTTTTCTAACATGCTAATTCAGAGGAAAAATTTTTTAAAAGTCACCTTGGACTGAAGACCAGCATTAGTTTATATAGTATGATTTCTTTTTATTTGCCTTAGAGTGCATCTGCACTGACTGAAGAAAGTGGAAAGTTAAGCAATTATCTTAGGATTTTACTAGGAAAAATTATGTCAATAATTACTTGGTGTAGACAGCCAGGCTATGACCTTTCAACATAGGAAAATTGGACATGATTAGATTTTTCAGGGTGACTTAGTTCAAGACCGAAAAATAGTGCTGATTTTGTCAAGTATAAAATAGATTCCAGAATGCACTCCTCTATACTTGAAGACCTTTCTCATTAATGTTGAGCTTTATTATTTAGATATAATTTGTTAAAGATCTTACACTTATTTAAAGAAGGTCAATTAGTCACGGGTGTTTAATATTTACTCACTTAACAGCTATTTGCTGAGTACTAACTATCTTTTAGAGACTGAAGATACACGAGGAACTAAGATAGAGCAGGTTCAAGCTGTATGAATCTCACAGTAGATAATAACCATAGCAACATTTTATATCTCTCATTGAGAGTTTGAAATAAGCTTTAGCATCTTAACCTAGTAGTTACATTTTTCTCATCACTGAAGAAAAACTATTACCACCAGGTGCAGTCGCTCATGCCTGTAATCTTTGGAAGGCCAAGGTTGGAGGATGGTTTGAGTCCAGGAGTTTGAGAACAGCCTAGGCAATATAGTCAGACTTCAACTCCACAAAAATAAAAATTAAAAAATTAACCCGACGTGGTGGTGCAGGCCTATAGTCCCAGCTACTCAGGAGGCTGAGGTGGAAGAATCTCCTGAGCCCAGGAGTTCAAAGATGCAGTGAACTGTGACTGTGTCACCGTACGCCAGCCTGGGCGACAGAGTGAGACTCTGACTCAATAAATAAAATAAAACAAAACAGAATAAAATAAAAAACTATTATCAATAAACACTTCTAATTTGACCGTGTTTTATCATTTGTTCCCTCTTTGCCAGTCACCCTCTACTCTGCTCCAGGCCACCGCGGCTTCGACCTGGTGGGCTCCGGCGATCCTTCCACCTCAGCCTTCCAAGTAGACGGAACTACAGGTGTGCGCTACCACGCCCAGCTGATTTTTTGATTTATTGTCTGAACCCGCAGGCTCAGATAATCCACTCACCTCAGCCTCCCAAAGGCAGGGGATTACAGGCTGAGCCACCGAGCCTGGTTAGCAGCAAATCTTTTTTTAACTCTGTTAGCTTTTTTCTCCCCTTTTCCCCAGATCTGGGAGGAGTTGGGGGAGCAGCGGTTTGTTTCATGGTTGACTCATCATTTTGCTACATTATATAATCAATTCATAAATACTAACAGTGGAAAAGCTGAACAATGAAAAAAAAATGAACTATTTATCCTCAACTTGCAGTCTCCCAGTATTTCTCAGAAGTGTCAGTTGTGAAAGAGTCAAACCCATGAGGAGTGGGAGAGTTAATCAATGACCTGACCAGGGCTCTGATGGTGATAATCTATTCATTCTGTAAGGAGATACTGAACAATGTATAAATAGACATTTTATTGTTTTACTCATGCAAAATGTGTTAGCAGTTAGCAATTGTTTGTTATACCAATGATCTGACATCTGTGAACAATGAAATTCTGGCTTACCATCCCACATGAGTAATTCTGAGGCTAGGAAGCCAGAGTAGCAGAGTAGTAGACACCCCAAAATTACCCTGGGCCTGTAGCTTTGGGCAGCTGTGAAGTGAGCCAAGCTGTTTATCCATTCACTCATCTGTTTTACAGACATCTATATGGTGGTTATGTTGTGCCAAACATTATGCTAAAAGATGAACAAGATTCACTTTCTGCCAAAAGAAATTTATGCATTTTTGGTCTCTCTAAAGTAAGCTTCCATAGTTTAGTTTTGGTTTTTTTAGAATTGTGTACAGGGGTGCCAGAAAATTATTTTTTGACTTTTTTTTACCCTTACATATTCCATATGTTCAGTATCTTACTATTCCTTGTTTTTCTTTCTTGATTTCTTTTTCTTATAAAAAACTATTCTTAATTAGTTACAAGTTGGGAGGAAAACTGATAGTTAATTCATTCTAAGATGTAAAAGACTACAATGGCTTAACTAGTATTCTACTCTTTCTCAGAGATCTTTATACTTTTAGAGGATGGTAGAACTACAGGTATTGGTGAAGCAATAGCAGAGATTTTTTTTTTTCCTCTTAAGTGTATACAATTTCCCAAGATACACCATGCATGGATAAGGCCAGGCCTGATTCTAAGTCCTGAATGCTCTATGCACTTTTAGATATAAGCCCTGGGAAAGCAAGCTAACTATTTTTTTTTAGTACTATTATAATTAGACCAAAATCTTTTAGGCATTAGAGCACAATTTTTTTAGCCTATAATTAAAGTTTTCATGGCTTTAAAAAGTTTATTATCCACTTATTCATCTAACAAATGTTTGTTGAATGCCTATAAAATGCCAGTCACAGTGTGAAGCAAAAATAAACATTTCTATTGGCATTAATAGCACAAAACAAGCCGGACTCGGTGGCTCAGCCTGTAATCCTGCGCCTTGGGAGGCTGAGGTGAGTGGATTGCCTGAGTCTGTGGGTTCAAGACCCGCCTGGGCAACTTGGCGAGTCCTCATCTCTACAATAAATCAAAAAATTAACTGGGCATGGTAGCGCGCGCCTGTAGTTCCGGCTACTTGGAAGGCTGAGCGAAAGGATCACCAGAGCCCAGCAGGTTGAGGGTGTGGTGGCCGGGAGCGGCCACTGCACTCCAGTCTGGGCGACAGAGTGAGACTCCTACTCAAAAAAAAAAAAAATAGCACAAAACATAAAATAGATAAACATTTGACAAGATATGCAATAGACTTATTTGAATAAAACTATATAACCTGTCTGAGGAACATAATCAACTAGGGACATATTTAATATTATAAATACATTAATTCTCCCAAATAAACATATACATTTAACACAATCTCAACATTTGGGATTTGAAAAAAATGATTTTAAATTTCATGAGTAAGAATAAACATGCCAGGCCAAGCACAGTGGCTTACACGGTGGCTTACATCCCAGCACTTTGGAGGCAGAGGCGAAAGGATTACCTGAGTCCAGGCGTTCGAGACCCCACAATACATAATTAAATTAACTGGGTGTGGTGGCGCAGGCCTGTAGTTCCAGGCCTTTGTACTCCAGGCTGGCAACAGAATGAGACTGACGCAAAAAAAAAAAAAACAACAAAAAACCCCGCAAAGACTGGACCTTCAGCAGACAAAGCACCTGCCAGAGCCCTGATCTTGAACTTTCCAGCTGCCAGAATTGTGAGAAAATAATTTTTTAAACAAATTACCCAATATAAGATATTTTGCTATAGCAACACAAACAGACTAAGATAACATGTGGGAAAAGATGGAGGAGAAGGGCAAAAAAAACCCAAAAAACCACACACTACTCCAAAAGTCAAAAAGCAAACCTGGAAAAATTCTTCATATGTATATTATAGACAGGGTTAATAACTTTATATATATGCAATTATCTAAGAAAAACATGAAAATTTTAAGAAAGTGAACAAAGTATGTGAATAGGAAAATTCACAACATAAGAAACAAAAAATAGGAAAAACAGACAATATGCATGAGTAATATGTTACATCTCATCTGTCATCAAAAAGTTCTGATTAAATCAATGAGAGAATCTTTTTGGCTGGTGGGTGAAAATAATAGAAAAATGAATAATACCCAAGGTTGATGAGAAAGCACAGAAAACATATGCAAAGATATTCTCCCTATCAACATTGTTTATAAAACTAAAAGATTGGAAGCAGCCTAAAAGCCCTAAGTAGACAATTGACTAAATGCTATGGGCTAGTCAAATGGCATAGTACAGAACAATTTAAAATGATGACAAATAGGATTAAATAGTATAAAATCTGTTTATTATGTAAACTTTTACTAATTTATGAAACACCATATGTATCTTTTTTAGAATTGACAATGCAATATATAAAGTAAAAATTTAAGCCGGGTGCTGTGACTCATACCTATAATTCCAGCACTTTGGGAGGCAGAGGTGAGAGGATTGCTTGAGGCCAGGAGTTCAAGACCTTCCTGGGCAATATAGCGAGGCCCCCCATCTCTACAAAAAAAAATAGTAAAATTAGCCAGGCATGGTGGCATATGCCTGTAGTCCCAGCTACTTGGAAGATTGAGGCAGGAGGATCATTTGAACCCACAAGTTTGAGGCTTCGGTGAGCTGTGATGGTGCTTCTGTAATCTAGTCTGGGTGACAGAGTGAGACCTTGTCAAAAAAAAAAAATGTCAAAATTTAAAGTTTCCTTTATTTACCCACCAATCCTTCTTTCCGTTTCATTCCCTGCTGTTAAACATTTGGTTTGTATCCTGCCAGATAATTTTCTGCACAAATAAAATCTTGTATCTGTGTGTCTAGGTATGGAATTATATTTGTACCTACATATAAACATAAAGGACTTTTAAACAAAATGTGGGTCATATTATGTACATGTAATAGTAGCACTCGGTGACTATCTTTTTCATTCTACAGCATATCCAGAATATACTAATGTTGGGCCTTTTTTTTTTTTTTTTTTTTAGTCAGAGTCTCACTGCCTCCCAGGTTGGAGTGCAGTGGCATGCTCAGCTCAAGCGATTCTTCTGACTCGGCCTTCCAAGTGACTGGAACTACAGGTGTGAGCCACCACACTCAGCTAATTTTTTGATTTATTGTAGAGATGAGGTCTTGCCAAGTTGCCCAGGTGGTCTTGAACTTGTGGACTCAGGCAGTCCTCTTGCCTCTGCCTCCCAAAGTGCTGGAATTACAGGCATGAACCACCGCATCCAGCTATATATCAAGTTTTTTAAAAGGCTGTAAGATGGCATGTATAGAGTGCATCTGCTTGTAAAGTAGGGGTGTGTGTGTGTGTGTGTGTGTGTGTGTGTGTGTGTGTGTGTGTGTACAAAGCGAAAAGTTTGGGCAATAGGTTCCTTAGTGAAAAGAGTACAGGTGATTTTTGTTTTTTTCCTATATACTTTTTGGGGGGGGATAGTCAGAGTTTCACTGTTGCCCAGGTTGGAGTATAATGGCTTACTCATGGCTCACCACAGCCTCAACCTCCTGGACTCAGGCAACTCTTCTGCCTCAGCCTCCCAAGTAGCTGGGACTACAGGTGTGTGCCACCACACCTGGATAATTGTTTGATTTTTTTTTTTGTAGAGGAGAGGTCTCACTATGCTGTCCAGGCTGGTGTTGAACTCCTGGGCTCAAGCAAGCCTCCTGCATTGGCCTACCAGAGTGCTGGAATTACAGATATGAGCCACTGCACCTGGCCTTACATATTCTTATTGCTTAACTTTTTAAAACAAAGAATATGTGTTACTTTTTAAATTTTACTTTTACAACCAGAATAAAATGTGTTTTCACTGTAAAAAGAAAACAAAAAAAAACCCCCACAATATTACTGGGAACCCTATAGGACAGCATTGGACTGAGGTCTTACTCATAAATGGTAGATGATTACTCCTATGACCTCCTGTCTCCAAGTCTGCAAGTTTATTTTCATATTCAAGATCTTTGTAAGTCAAAATATGAGCTACATAAAATATTTAAAGTGAATTATGACTAAGATTAGACTTTCTAGATGAGATGGCACTCACATTTTTCTGGTTTTGTTGACTTAAATAGTTATTTCTAATAAATCCAGCAATAACAGGACAAATCGAAGCCGCCACAAGGGGAAGAAATTAAAAACCACAATCATTGTGTTGCCATTTTTGTTATTGCCATAGGTGGTAGATCGATTTCCTTTTTGAATCCAGAGAGGTAAGCTATAAATGAGCCTCCCAAGGTGAACCAAGGGGGAAACACCTTCCCCACAAGCGTAAGCATTCTCTCCTGTCCATTTTGCCAGGCTGCGGGGCTGCAATGAGAGTCTACGTGGTGTGTAGATTAAGTCCTGGCTACATTGGAGAGTTTAAAGGGCACCTCCACAGCCCTTTCCATGCTCTTCTCTCCTCTGGGGACAAGTACACTTCTACGTTTGCTGTCATTTTCTTTACACAATCCACTTTTAGAAGAGGGTCTGAAATGTACCTACAATGTGCCACTTCGGCCCAGGGCATTTGTATCTGAACAGGGAAAGAACCTTAAGGCAAAGTTGGGGCCTGAATGACCAATTCTGGCACAGTCTCCAGAACCTGACTGAGACCTGAAGAGGAAATCCTCAAGTCACTCTATATATACATAGAGTCATGACTTTGTAGCTATAGTAAAATATTTTATTCCATAAAATTCTTGTCCTGTGGATATGGAATTTTTTTTTAATGCCTTAGTGGGAGTCTCTCCTACATGTATGGGCTTGCTTTTTACGCCTCTATTTCTTTTTCTTTTCCTTGAGTCAGTGTTTCATTCTGTCACCCAGGCTGGAGTAAAATGGCCCAATTAGGCTCACCACAGCCTCAACTTCTGGGCTCAGACAGTCCTGCCTCAGCCTCCAAGTAGCTGGGACTACAGGCACGCAGCACTCAGGCAGCTATTTTTATTTTTTATTTTGTAGAAACAAGGTCTCACTATGTTGCCCAGGCTAGTCTCCAGCTCCTGGACACAAGCAATCCTCTCATCTTGGCATCCCAAGTACTGGGATTACAGGTGTGAGCCACTGTGCCCAGTTTGTGCCTCTATTTATTTTTCTCTCTTCATTTTTCCTTTTCTCTTTATTTTTTTCCTCTTAATTGTTACTAGTATATTTTAAAAGCCTGTTACTGATTGACTTTATCAAATAGTTATATTTTCTACACACTTCATGTGAAGAGTGAAACTCAGCTGTCACATATTTGGAAGTTTGTGATCAACTATATCTTGTATTTCTTTATAGCACTTATCACTAATTGACATTGTATTATTCACGTATTGGTTTATCTCTCTCAGTAGGATGTAAATGCCAGGCATGGTAGATCATGCCTGTAATCCCGGCACTTTGGGCAGCCAAGGCAAGAGGATTGCCTGAGCCCGGGAGTTCAAGTCCAGTTTGGAAATCAATAAATTATGTTAGTAAATACAATTAGCTATTCATATAAAAATAATTTGAAGTAAAAAAACAATGTGGGTGTGCTTGATGAGTAATTAAAACATGTTTAAGTTTGTGTCTTGTTCATGAGTAATTAAAGCATGTTTAAGTTTGTGTCTTGTTCAAGAGAAGAAAAATAACACTGTATAAACTTGAGACTTGGTAGGAAAAATGTAGAGATAAATATGCATATTAAAAAACAGAAATACAGCAGCCATAAAAAAGAATGAAATAATGTCCTTTGCAGCAACAAGAATGGAACTGGAGACTATCAGCCTAAGTAAATTGACTCAGAAACAGAAAACCAAACACCACATATTTGCACTCATATGTGGAAGCTAAATGGTCACAAAGATGGAAATAATAGACACTGGAGACACGAATAAGGGGAGAGGGGAGGGCTAGGGTTCAAGGCACAATGTTCACTATCTGGGGAATGGACCACTTGAGACCCAATCCCCACCATTACACAATATGTCCATGTGATGGAGACAGATGTTACCTCTGAATCTAAAATAAAAATTAAAATACTGCTTAAAAATTATCAGCTATATGTAACAAACAAATTAAGCAAGGTTAAAAAAATACAATGTAGAACTTTAAAACTAACAAAGAAGGAAAAAAAAATATAGAAAATGTCATCAGTCCCAAAGAAGAGAGAAATGGAGTTTAGAAAGGAAAAGGATAGCAAAGAGAAGACCTATATTCGATGGTAGAAATAAATCTCAATATACCATGATTGCTATATGAGTTATGAGTTCATTGGATATAATTCATTTACTAAAAGTTCAAAATCATCTCATCTGATTAACAAGCAGGCAAATAAAATTATATCTAGTTCAAGAGGCATGCTTAAAACTACCCAGAAATTTGAAAATAAAAGTAAGAATAAATATAACAATCAAATATAATGAAATGACATCAAAATAAATGAAGGAAAAAAATGATAGAATTAGGATGATGAACCAAATCTCAGTCAAGTGGGCAGAAACCTAATCTAACTAATAGATCAAGTGGGCCAAACAAAGTTAAATGAGTATGTGAGTGAATTGATATGAAACAAATAGAGCAGAGCTTCCCACATGACGGGCCATAAGATATTGATCCCCATAAGTTATACAGAGGACAGGAAAAGGCCTGAGTGGCCTCTGCACTGTGACAAATTAGACTGTATCAACATGAATCAAGCAAGAAAGTGGAGGAAATGGGAACTCATGAATTCCTGGTGGGACTCTAAAGTATTACAACCATTTGGACTGCTGTTTGGCATTATCTAAGTTGGAGATATGTACACCCAGCAATTCTATTTGTAGGTACATACCATAGAGATGTGTGTGTGCATAAGTAGATATGAGCAAGTATATTCCTTGCAGCATTGTTTTTTTTTTAAACCTGGGTAAAACAGGAAGTAACAGAAATGTACATCAACAGGAAAATGGATTTGCTAAAATAAAATTCTAGATAGCAGTCAAAATAAATGATACCATATAAATATGGGCTAAATTAGGCCAGACGTGGTGGCTCACACTGTAATCCCAGCACTTTGGAAGACCAAAATGAGAGGATTGTCTGAGCCCAAGGGTCCGAGACCAGCCTGGGCAACTTGGGAGACTCATCTTTACAGTAAGTCAAAATATTAGCTGGTGTGGTGGTACACACCTGTTTCAACTACTTGGAAGGCTAAGGCAGAAGGATCACCTGAGCCCAGCAGGTCGAGGCAACATTTAACATTTTTAAGCATTTGCAACAATGTGATATATTATATATGGATACACACTAATGTGGTAAAAATATGAAAAAAATTAAAAATGCATGGTAATAATATATAATAACATTTATACACTGATTCACCAAGAATGAGAGAGGGAGCTTTCCAATGCTTTAAAATAAATATATGAAGGGGGACCCAAAAAAAAACCCCGAAATTGTTTTTGAGGGTGGACCCCTTGTAGTACAGGCTTCCCCAGTTAGGTAAGTGTTCTAGGAACCCATCCACATCTGTGTACTAGCTAGCATTGTTGTGAGAGGCTATTTTGGGCGTCAGTGAATTTTTTTTTTTTTTGAGAGTCACTGTTTTTGCCCATTTCATGATGGGGCATTTAGGAGCACACTTGCCTATAACATGCTGAGTGTTCAGCAATTTTTGACCAAAAACAGCATAAGCCCCATGCCCTACACTCCCCAGTCACCCAATCTTGCCCCAAGCGACATTCTTTTGTTTCTCTGATGGAAAAACGTTTTCAAAGGGAAATGTTTTGCAGATATGGAAGAGGTGAAACAAAAAACAGCAGAAGTACTAAAAGGCATCAAAATTGATGAGTTCAAAACCTATTTTGAGCAGTGGAAAAAGCATCTCAATAGGTGTATTGCATCAGAGTATTTTGAAAGTGACTAAAGTTTAAACATGTAAGAATAAATACACAGTTTTTTATAAATAAATTCCAGGTTTTGGGGGGTACCCTTGTACTTAAAGAGTGAGTACTTATAGAGTATCATATTCTATAAACATAGGATATAGTAACCTTACTAAGGCCAAATTTATACAATTCTAAGAAAATAGTCTATAGTTACTAGAATGGTACACGTAGGTGTCTGCTATCAGTTTTCAGAACTGCTGCAGTTGTATCAACAGGGCAGTAATCTATATTCCTCGGGAAAACTGGCAAATGGGAACCACATGTTGGTTTTAACTGAATTGTCCTTCATTTTATTTGTCATCTGTAAATGAACTCGCGTGAAGTCAGGTTTGAATGACTTAGAATAAATCAGTTACACCTTTATTGATGGTTGTCACTGCAAGGTAAGTCAAAATAAGTACAAAATAGTTTCCCTACTCTCAAAGACGGAGAGTTAGGAGTAGATTAAAACCTAATCCTAGAGGTAAAACAAACAGAGAATAATAAAATTGTGTGTGGGCTAACTTGTATGTCATGTGTTACAAGAATTTAGAGAAGTTGGAGGTTGGAGTGGTGTCTGGTAGCAGTTGATGAAGCTTCGTGAAGTAAGTGAAATCTGAGCTGGGATTTTTTTGGATGAGAAGAGTTTACTCTGGTGCAGACATGGACTTTAAAAGCAAGAATTTCCTTGAGCTGTATTTTTATTCCACATCCGAGAAAGATGCACTTCCATCAACCATTGGAATTGGATTCAAAGCAACTCAACCTGTAAAACATTGGTCCAGTGGGGAACCCTGGGATTGGACAGCCAGTGTTCAGTTTTCCCTGCCCCAGCTCTTTATTTTTTTGTTTTTAAGTCGGAGTCTCACTCTGCCACCCAGGCTGGAGTGCAGTGGTTCCCTCAAGGCTCACCACAGCCTTGACCACCTAGGCTCAGGCGATCCTTCCACCTCAGCCTCCTGAGTAGCTGAGACTACAGGCACGTGCCACCAGGCCTGGTTAATTTGTTTTTGTAGAGACAGTGTGTAGCTTGTTGTCTATTTGGTCTTGAACTCCTGGGCTCAGGCATTCCAAAATGGTGGGATTGCAAGCATGAGCTACTGTGCCTGGCCATGCCCAACTCTTTACTAGGTTGAAAACAGAAATTTTAATAAGGATCATGCCATCCATCCCCTTTCTGCCCCTTAGTATGGTAACGAGCAGAAGCCCATTCCAATGTGCAAAAGTGAGAACTAGAGCTTACTGAACACATACTGAGGTTTAGGAGACATGAACAGTCAGGATTCAAATGGTCTGTGTATTGGAAAGTTAGGCTTGAAATCCACTCTCTATGTCTCTCCCATCTCTGTCTTCCCTTTGTTTCTCTGTCTTCTGTCTTTGTTGTCTGGCCTCCTCTGTTCACACATTTTGCATATAGCCCAAAATGTCAGCCTTATTCTACAAAAATTTTAGATGCACATCCCCTTTGCTTTTGTACTGTAGATACATTCACATAAATGTGCAAAAAATAAATGAATAGAGAGCTTTGGAAAGAAACCTGAAAGCAACATAAAGGTCCATCAGTAAGGGACTACTTGGTTAAATTATGGTGTACTCATTCAATGATGTATATGGTAGACATTACCAGTGTTTACCAATATTTCTTTTCTTTCTTTCTTTCTTTCTTGTTCTTTTTGAGTCAGAGTCTCACTCTGTCACCCAGGCTGGAGTGCAGTGGCATGATCATGGCTCACTACAACCTCCAACTCCTAGGCTCAAGTGATCCTCCCGCCTCAGCCTCCCGAGTAATTGGAACTATAGGTGCATGCCATCACACCCAGCTAACTTTTTTATTTTTATTTTTGTAGAGGTGAGGTCTCACTATGTAGAGGCTGGTGTTGAACTTCTGGCCTTAAGTGATCCTCTTGCCTTGGCTTCCCAAAGTGCTGGGATTGTAGAAATGAGCCATCATGCCCAGCCCACCAATATTTCTTGGTTCTTTCTCCTGAGCATGTGGGAGGAACACACATCCTTGTCTCTTTGAGGTTTTGCTTGCCAATGTGATTTGCTTTGGCCCCTGAAATTTGAGAACATTTTAGGAGCCCTTTGAGCTTCCCTAGGTTCTCTTCTTTGACAACAATTGTAGGAACTCATATTGGGTTGTGAGATGCAAGTAGCCCAGACCAGTGAACTATCAGAGGGAGAACAGCAGACTTCACATGCACAAGACATAAACTTGTGTTGTGTTAAGTCACTGATATTTTGATGGTGTTTATCATAACACACCCTAGACCATTCGAATATGGGATGTTGTGCAGCCTATAAAACAAAGGAGGTAGATATATATGTCCTGAGATGGAAAATATCCAAGATATATTAAGTAAGAACAATAACAAGGGACATAACTATATATATATAATCTATTTGTAATTAAAAAAAGAAAAGTTGACCAGGCACAGTCGTTCACTCCCAGCACTTTGGAGGCCAACATAGGAGGACTGCCTGAGCCCAGGGGTTCGAGACCAACCAGGGCAACTTGGTGAGACCTCATCTCTACAATAAATACAAAAAAATTATCCAGGTGTGGTGGCGCATGCCTGTAGTTCCAGCTACTTTTAAGGCTGAAGTGAAAGGATCACCTGAGTCCAGCAGGTTGAGGCTGCGGTGGCCGTGAGCATACCACTGCTTTCCATCCTGGATGACAGAGTGAGACTCCAAAGCAAAAAAAAAAAAAAAAAGTTATCTATAGAGAAAGACTGGCCAGGTGTCATGACTCATGCCTGTAATCCCAGCACTTTGGGAGGCCAAGGAGAGAGGACGACTTGAGGTCAGGAGTTATAGGATAGCCTGGGACAGAGTGCGACCCCCCTCTCCACAAAAACACACAAAGTTAGCTGGGCGTGGTGGTGCACACCTGTAACCCCACCTACTTGGGAGGCTGAGGTGGGAGAATTTTTCTCTCGTTTTTTTTGAGTCAGGGTCTTACTCTATCACGCAGGCTGGAGTGCAGTGGAGCAGTCATGGCTCACCTGCAGCCTCGACATCCTGGGCTCAGATGATCTTTTTGTCTTAGCCTCCTGAGTTATGTTGTCCAGGCTGGTCTTGAACTCTTGAACTCAAGCAATCCTCCCACCTCAGTCTCCCAAAGCACTGTGATTATAGGTGTGAGCCACTGTGCCAAGCCAGGAGGCTTTCTTGAACCCAGGAGTTTGACACTGCAGTGAGCTAGGATTGCGTCACTGCACTCCAGCTTGAGCAACATAGCAAAAACTTGTCTCTACAAGAAATTTAACAATTGGCCGGGCATGGTGGCATGTGCCTGTAGTCCCATCTACTTTGAAGGCTGAGGTGAGAGGATTACATGAGCTCAGGAGTTCAGAACTGCAGAGCTATGATCACACCACTGCTCTCCATTCTGGGGAACAGAGTGAGATCCCTTCTCAAAAAAAAAAAAAAAAAGAAAGACTGAGGAATTCTTCCAAATTAAAATAAACCGAAGAGGCTGACAACTAAATGCAATGTAAATCTTGGATTGGATCCTGGATTAGAAAAAAAAGTTATTTTTCTTTTGCTACAAAAGATGCAAGTGGAGTAATTAATGACATTTTAATTTTAATACAGCCTTTTAATAGATGAGATAATATTACATTGATGTTAACTTCTGTTTTTTTTTTAGATTCAGGAGGTACATGTGCAGGTTTGTTACGTGGATATATTTGTATGGTGAGGTTTGGACTTCTAGTATATTTATCACCCAGATAGCGAACATTATACTCAATAGATAATTTTTCAACACTCACATCTCAAAATTTTTGATTTTTTATAAATGTACTATGGTTACAAAGGAAAATGTCCTTGTTTTTATAAAGCACATGATGTATTCAGTGGTAAAGTGGAGTAATATTTGAAATCCAATCTCAAGTTGTTCAGAAAAAAATATACATAGAGAGAAAGGATGATAAAATAAATATTGTAAAATGAGAATATTTGGAGAATCTGGGTGAATGGTGTATGTCTTCTGTGCTTTTTTGGGTAGTTTTTCTGTAAGTCTGAAATTATTTCAAAACAAAAAGCCAAAAATATTTTTATACATATGTATATATTCTTCTAAATACTTAGACTTTTTAAAATAAAAACAATAGAATATGATTATCTCTGAGTAGGTATATGGTTAGACGAAACTGACTAAATCGTGCTATATCCACTTGATTCAATATTAAGCAGCACAGAATATTAGATACTTCAAAGAACGAGTGAACTTCCTATCAGTTGACTTGGAGAGATTTCCAATATGTATTTTTTTTTTTTTTGAGTTGGAGTCTCACTCTGTCACCCAGACTGGAGTGCAGTGGCCGCTTCTGGCCACTGCAACCTCGACCTGCTGGGCTCTGGCGATCCTTCCGCCTCAGCCTTCCAAGTAGCCGGAATTACAGACATGCGCTACCACACCTGGCTGATTTTTTGATTTATTGTAGAGATGAGGTCTCGCTGCCCAGGCGGGTCTCAAACCCGCCGGCTCAGGCAATCCACTCACTTCAGTCTCCCAAGGGCGCGGGATTATAGGCTGAGCCACTGAGCCCGGCTCCAATATGTATTTTTATAAGAAAAAGGAATGCAGGAAAATGCATAGTCTTTTATTTTGTAAAGTGTGAGCAGAAAATTCCCATGTATGTAAGGATACATGCTAGGTTGTTAACATTTCTTTTTTATTTTTTGAGTTGGAGTCTCACTCTGTTGCCCAGGCTGGAGTGCAGTAGCTCACTCATGGCTACCACAGCTTACACCGGCTGGGCTTTGACGATCCTTTCGCCTCAGTCTTCCAAGTAGCTGGAACTACAGATGCACACCACCATATGTGGCTTATTTTTTGTGATTTATTATAGAGACGAGGTCTCACCAAGTTGCCCAGGCTGGTCTCGAACCCCATGGCTCAGGCAATCCTCTCGCTTCAGTTTCTCAAATTGCTGGGATTATAGGCTGAGCCACCGTGCCTGGCCGATAGTTAATATTTCTAGGAGCAGGGGGATAGAAGTGAGAGGGAAATGGAGATAAGCAAGATGGGACATGAGCAGGGCAGGGGAAGTGAGCAATAATTCCCTATTTGTCATAAGCATAGCACCTGTTAGAGTAGGTCGATGCTTTGCAAATAAAACATTAAATTTGTGAAAGCTAGCATATGTTTTTATATAGCTTTTATGGTTGTTTTCTAATTATAGAACTCTGGCAGAATGGATGTTTCACCTAAATTAGAAATGCCTGCTGTATTATTCAAGTTTAGCAATGCAAATTCTTTTCTGTGGAAGATGAAATGAACAGAAGATTTTAATGTAGATATTGAAACAAGGCCAAGCCAGCAGTGGTTTTGAAACCTGGCAGGCTGCCTGTTGGTCATTATTTGCTATTCTTCCTCAAACAAATATCTCTGGAGAAATGGCATTCAAAAGTCAGAGGTAGATAATCTGTAAGATGAATATAATATTGGAAACTGTGAATGTATAGTTCACATAACCCCACTGTCATGAAAATAGTGGTATATGTGGACATTAACAGTTCACTTTTGCATATTAATAATATCAGATAATAATAAATAATAAAATAATAAATAATAATAAATAAAATAATAAATAATAAAATTAACAGTTCACTTTTGCATATTAATAATATTGGACTTAGACTTTTTAAGCATAAAATTGCCTACATTATTTATTCTCAGAGTTAGTCCTTTCATTGATTTGTTTTAATTTTTCATATTCAAAGTTAGGAAAATTAATGTCTAGAAAGTTTACTTACGACTGAAAACAATGAGACTTTTAAGTAGTAAAACAGTGGGTACTAAGTTTTGCTTAGAAAAAGAAATTTATTGGCCGGGCTCAGTGGCTCAGACTACAATCCCAGCACTTTGGGAGGCTGAGGTGAGTGGATTGCCTGAGTCTGTGGGTTCGACACCAGCCCGGGCAACTTGGCGAGACCTCATCTCTACTATAAATCAAAAAATTAGTTGGGTGTAGTAGCGCGCACCTGTAGTTCTGTCTACTTGGAAGGCTGAGGCAGAAGGATCGCTGGAACACAGTGGGTCGAAGCTGAGGTCACCGTGAGTGTGCCACTGCACTCCAGACTGGGTGACAGAGTGAAACTCCAACTCAAAATAAATAAATAAATAAATTTATTGATAAAAGTGTCTATGTGAGTGATGACTTTTTAATGTATTTACTATCTTCATGGATATTTGCATTCGTAAAGGGAAAAAAGATTTGGGACAAAGGAATAATATTCTCAAATGGTATTTCTGACATTAATGAAAAATAAGAGTTTGGCCCCTAATGGGCAGGGAGCCTTCTACCATGCAAATAACTAGAACCAAGGGAAGTGGGCTCTGTTTCTGTCCACCTGGCTCCCTGCCCTTAAGCCAACTCCATCCCTCAGAGCCCACTAGCTAACAAAGGCCATATTTAGATCCTCCCAGCTTGACTAGAACAATTACCAAAATCTCATTCATTTCAGCCTGATCTTTTATGACTCCATCTCGGACTTGGAAAGTGTAGTCTCCTTACCCGACTCCCCTAGTCCATTTCCACAACCCTTCCCCAAATTCTGATTCTGCTTGAGACCATCTAAATGCGGTGTTTGTACATGGCCTCCGGGTACAGTTTGACTTTCCACTCTCCCAAATGGTTTTGATCTGTACTCTCTCTTTCTCCTTTTCAGGACCCTTCATAGAGCTAATAGAAAGACAAATGGTTGAATGTCATATGGGGCAGGCGCAGTGGCTCGTGACTGCAATCTCAGCTCCCTAGAAGGCCGAGGTGGGAAGATCGTTTGAGCCCAGGACCTCTTGAATCAACTTGGGCAACATAGTGAGACCTCTTCTTTAAAAGAAAATTAAAAAATCAGCCGTATGTGGAGGAATGTGCCTGTAGTTCCAGCTACTTGGGAGGCTGACGTGGAAGGATAGCCTGAGCCCAGGAAGTCAAGGTTGTGGTGAGCTGTGATGGTGCCACTGCACTCCAGCCTGGGCAACAGAGTGAGACCCTGACTCAAAAAAAAAAAAAAAAAGTTACAGGGGAAATAAAATTATAATCTCAGGGTTGCTTGAAGAGTGTTGAAAATTAAAATGGAGCCTAAGCCGGGCTTGGTGGCTCAACCTGTAATCCCGTGCTTTGGGAGGCTGAGGTGAGTGAATTGCCTGAGCCCGCGGGTTTGTGACCCGCCTGGGCAACTTGGCAAGACCTCATCTCTACAATAAATCAAAAAATAAGCTAGGCATGATGGCATATCTGTAGTTCCAGCTACTTGGGAGGCTGACGTGGAAGGATAGCCTGAGCCCAGGAAGTCAAGGTTGTGGTGAGCTGTGATGGTGCCACTGCACTCCAGCCTGGGCAACAGAGTGAGACCCTGACTCAAAAAAAAAAAAAAAAAGTTACAGGGGAAATAAAATTATAATCTCAGGGTTGCTTGAAGAGTGTTGAAAATTAAAATGGAGCCTAAGCCGGGCTTGGTGGCTCAACCTGTAATCCCGTGCTTTGGGAGGCTGAGGTGAGTGAATTGCCTGAGCCCGCGGGTTTGTGACCCGCCTGGGCAACTTGGCAAGACCTCATCTCTACAATAAATCAAAAAATAAGCTAGGCATGATGGCATATCTGTAGTTCCAGCTACTTGGGAGGCTGACGTGGAAGGATAGCCTGAGCCCAGGAAGTCAAGGTTGTGGTGAGCTGTGATGGTGCCACTGCACTCCAGCCTGGGCAACAGAGTGAGACCCTGACTCAAAAAAAAAAAAAAAAAGTTACAGGGGAAATAAAATTATAATCTCAGGGTTGCTTGAAGAGTGTTGAAAATTAAAATGGAGCCTAAGCCGGGCTTGGTGGCTCAACCTGTAATCCCGTGCTTTGGGAGGCTGAGGTGAGTGAATTGCCTGAGCCCGCGGGTTTGTGACCCGCCTGGGCAACTTGGCAAGACCTCATCTCTACAATAAATCAAAAAATAAGCTAGGCATGATGGCATATCTGTAGTTCCAGCTACTTGGGAGGCTGACGTGGAAGGATAGCCTGAGCCCAGGAAGTCAAGGTTGTGGTGAGCTGTGATGGTGCCACTGCACTCCAGCCTGGGCAACAGAGTGAGACCCTGACTCAAAAAAAAAAAAAAAAAGTTACAGGGGAAATAAAATTATAATCTCAGGGTTGCTTGAAGAGTGTTGAAAATTAAAATGGAGCCTAAGCCGGGCTTGGTGGCTCAACCTGTAATCCCGTGCTTTGGGAGGCTGAGGTGAGTGAATTGCCTGAGCCCGCGGGTTTGTGACCCGCCTGGGCAACTTGGCAAGACCTCATCTCTACAATAAATCAAAAAAATTAGCTGGACGTGGTAGCGCGCGCCTGTAGCTCCAGCTACTTGGAAGGCTGAGGCGGAAGGATAGCCGGAGCCCAGCAGGTTGAGGCTGCGGTGGCCGGGAGCGGCCACTGCACTCCAGTCTGGGCGACAGAGTGAGACTCCAACTCAAAAAAAATAAAAATAAAAATAAAATAAAATGGAGCCTAAATGTAAAGCTTAAAGTCTCTATCAGAGTCTAAATGGAGTGATTGTAAAAGTTAAAGGCCCTATCAGACCCATTCCATGGAAGTACTGCCAAGAAGATGGTAAAACTGGCTACTTGGTGTGTCCCCAGTATTGGAGACTTGGGGAGCAGCAGCAAACCCTGCATCTCAGATCTCTTTCAGGCTTTCCCCCTCTGTATTCTGCTGACTCACTGCTTTTTTTGGAGATGTGAATAATGTTAGCCAATTATCGAATTCAGCTCTTCCCACTTGGACCTATGAGACAGTTTTCTGCAGAGATCATATTTCACTCATGATATATTGATTTTATTATTGTAATCAGAGTGTTCCCAAGTTCTCTGAGTTTCGGTGGTCTTTATTGTTAGTGGCAAATTATTGGGGTCTCAGCTCCCATCTCCTTTTCCAAAGTTGCCCTCTTTCTTGGGACTTCTGCTTCACTGCTGTCACTTACCTTTTGCACTCTTACAACTTTTGTTTTTCACGCTGTTTTGGTTTTCTAATAATCATCTATCCCAAATGTACATTCAAATTTCTTCCTTGACTTCCCAAAATATAGTAAGACCAGACTGCATGTGTTAGTCAGGACTCTTGGTTGCAAGAGACAGAAACTTGAGCCCAGGAGTCTGCCTGTGCAACATAGTAAGACCTTATCTCTACAAAAAGACAAAATGCATGGTAGTGCACCCTTGTGGTCCCAGCTACTCAGGAGGCTGAGGCAGAACGATCACCTGATCCCAGGAGGTTGCGGCTATGGTGAGCTGTGATTGTGCCATTGTACTCCAGCCTAAGCAACAGAGTGAGACTCTGACACAAAACAAAACAGGTTTTAAAGTGCAGCAATGACCACAAGGGAATGTGTTGGCTAAGGAAATGAAACATCCAGGGGATACATGTAGTTCAAGGCTCAGTTGGACTCTATGGCTCAAACAATAAGATAAGACATTGGTTTCTCTTCATCGCTTGCCCCTGCTTTCTCTCTTCTGGATTCATTCTCATGTAGGTTCTCCTGAGTAGCAGTAGAGAAGGTGCCAGAATCTCCAGGCTTATGTTCCCAGCACTTTAGCAAGCCCCACAGAAAGAAGTAGCATTTCTTTCCCAAGAAATGATCCAGAAAACATCCCAGTGCTGAGTCTTTGGCAGCCTGGCTTGAGTTCCTAGCCTATTCCTTAAATAACCCCTGGGACAAATGTTCTTGGTGATTGGGGCTACGGTAGAGGAATTGTGAGACAGGAGATAGCTAGAAAAAGGTTAGACAGACAGACAGGTGAGTCCTCTGGTAACGATGTAATGAACTCCTGGCAGGCCTCTCAGGCTCAGCGCTGGTAAACAAGCTCCCTGCATGCCTCTCAAGCTAGAGCTAAAGTCCTCACTGCTGGGATTGAAAAGCAACCAATCAGAACAGCAACAGCTATATAAGCACCAGGTTTTCGGACCCAGATGGGCAACCCCTTTGGGTCCCCTCCCGCTGTGGGAACTTTTCTGTCCTCAATAAATCCTGCTTTCTCACCTCCCGGCTGTCCGTGACCCTCATTCTTCCAGGGCATGAGGCAAGAACCTTGACCTTGAAGAGCTGCAACCTGAAGAGCTGCAGAAGATCATTGGAGTCAAAAAGTCATGCACCCCAGAGGCTGGCTTGCCAGCCGACAGAGCCAGCTGAACCACGAGAGCTGCCGGAGGAAAGCGAGACTTCGAAGCTGAGGCACCCAGGGGGCTAGGCTTGCCTGCCCACCAAACCAGCAACACTCTCAGGGCTTGGCTTGCCAGCCTGTTAGAGCCAACACCCTGGGGGCTAGGCTTGCCAGCTCCCCCCTTAATCGCAACACTCAGGGCTTGGCTTGCCAGCCCATTAGAGCTGACACTTGTGGGGCTATGCTTACCAGCCCCTCCATGACCCTCTCTGGGGCTTGGCTGACTGACCCATTAAGCTGACACTCTTGAAGCCCAGGCTGACTTGAAAAATTCACATCAGTTGGAGATGAGGAATCAAACCCACCCAAAACACATGAATGAGAGAGGGATAGGAGTGAAAAACAGCATCATGTTGCCAGAGGGAAAATGGATGCTGAGAAGTTAAAAAAAAAAAAAGACAGATATTCATTACACTTGGACATTAGCAAAGAAAACTATTGCGCAGAAAAGAAAAAAAAAAAAACTAATGCATGTTTATGTCCTGACTTCGAGATCAATCTCTGCGGAAGGTTGCTCTTCTGGCTGTCGCTCTCCTTAGACCTCTGGTGCCAGGAGCATCTTTAGATAACAGATAATAGAGGGGAGAATTCTCTGACCTTGAACCCTACCGGGATGCAGGCTCTCAACCATACTCCCTTATTTTCCTGAGAAGAGGAAATCCTTCCTGCTGTTTATTTTCCGCTAACATCATAACCATCTTTTCACACAGCCTCAGCTCTACTCAAAGGTGGATCGAATTCTACCATATCCCTCAGAGTTGTTTACCTTTCCAGCTGTCTCCAACTCCAGTTGTAATAATCTTGGAGTTTTCATTTTGTGTGATCAAAGGGCCTATTGAAATGTTTTTTTCCAAAGCAAAAGAGCAGCCTCAAGCCTCAACCAAACAAGAACTGCCTTTGCCTCTGCATAAGAAGAAGAATGCTTCTGTCCATTTGGACTACTGTTGGCATACAACAGAAAAAATGCCATTAAATATCATGGCTTAAACAAGATAGGAGTTTCTTTCTCTCTCTCTCTTCAGTAAAAGAAGTCTAGAAATAGGCACTCCAGAGCTGATGTGGAGGCTTTGAGGTCATCAGGGATCAAGAGTCTCCTATTTTGCTTCTCTGACCAGATGACCAATTGCTGGCCTCAGGAAGGAGTAAAGGGGAAGGGGTGAAGAAGAGGCTGCCACTTTCTTTTAGAGACTTCCCAAGGGTCCTAGACTACTCCTGTGCTTACTTCTTCTTGGCCAAAAGTAGTGGCCATATCTAGTCACATATAGTTGTGAGAGAGACCAGGACATGTAGGCTTTTAAACGAGCTTATTTTATTTTGTTTTATTTGAGTCGGGGTATCCCTCTGTTGCCCAGGCTGGAGTACAGTGGTACAATCATAGCTCACCATAGCCTTGCCCTCCTGGGTTCAGACGATCCTTCCACCTTAGCCTTTGGATTACAGGCACGTGCCACCACACCTGGCTTATTTCCTTGGTTTTTTTTTTTTGGTCAAGATCAGGCCTCGCTACATTACCCAGGCTGGTTTTGAACCCCTGGACTCAAGGAGCCCCCCGCTCAGCCTCCCTAAATTCTGGGATTATAGGGTATGAACCACCACGCCCAGTCATAAATGAGCGCTTTAACTGAGAGAAAGGAGGAAAGTGGATGGTGGAGGAGGTGGCTCCCAGTATTGGCATCTGTCACATTGTTGATGACTACCAGTCATCAAGGGGTCTATGACACTGACTGCCCTTGACCCTACTGTGCTGCTTTAACCTCTGGAGTTTCAGGATGCTTCTCTATTACCCTCTGTGCTGCTCGCAAGTCCTAATTTGAGCAGATATTGGGTTAATCCATCTATGATTCCTAAGATTTAATCAGTATAATTATAGGATTATATCAGGGAATATATTCAGGCAGTATATTTGAGAACTCTAAAAAATAGAGTCATTTTGATCATTTTAAGCAGTCGCTAATACTATAGTTCCTAAGTAAAAGTAAGAGGAAGGCATGTAAAAGCCATGAAAAAGTTTTCATTTGGAATATATCATAAAATTTGACACACAGATGGAAAATGCTGTTGTAAAAGCAACATGAAGAATCCTTGTGGTGATGACAATGTCCTGTGTCTTGACTATATTGAGTTCAATATCATGGTTGTGATATTGTATGATAGTTTTGCAAGATGTTACCATTGTGGGAATCTGGGTAAAGGATATAACAGATCTCTCTTCTTACAGCTGGATTTGAATCTGCAATTGTCTCAAAATAGAAAGTTTAATTTTACAAAAAAAGTCAAAACATACTTTTTTTCAGAGATGGGGTTTTCCTGTGTTGCTCCGGTTAGAATGAGAGACAATTCACAGGCTAAATTATGGGCTCGAGATTCTCCCATGGGCCCATGCCACTGCACCACCTACTAGCATTTTATTGTATGTAAATTATATCTTAATAAGTTATTTTATTTACTTCACTAAAATTTTTTTTTTTTTTAGGCCAGGCAGTTCTGGGCATAAATCCCAGCTCTGCCATTTTTTGGCTGGTGGCTTTGTCCAAGATAATTTACTTCTCAGAAGCTCAGCTTCCCCATCTGTAAAGCAAAAGAAGAAGAAGAAATAGTTACTTCATAGGGTGGTTGTGAATGAGACAAACAACAATGATGTAAAAGTCCAGCATGGTGCCTGGCACAGGTAGATACTCTAAAAGTGTTAATGCCTTTCTGCTTCCGTGCTGATGATCTCATTTGATTCTTACACCAAGGAATTTGCCCAAGGGTACAGGTGGCGAGATTCAAGTTAGGCCTTTGACTCCAATCCAGTGATCTTTCCCTAGGAGGAGCCATGATCATGACTCACAGCAGCTTCAGCCTCCTGGGACTCAGGCAATCCTTCCACCTCAGCATCCCAAGTAGCTGGGACTACAGGCATGTGCCACCACACCTGGCTATTCTTTACTTTTTATTTTTTATAGAGAAGAGGTCTTATTATGCTGGCCAGATTGGTCTGAAATTCCTGGGCTAAAGCAATCCTCCAGCCTTGGCTTCCCAAAGTGCTGGAATTACAGGCTTGAACCACTGAGCCCAACCTAGAGCTCCTATTATTTTACCCATAAATAAGGACATCTTTTTTTTTTTTTTTAAGTGAGAAAGCAGGACTTATTGAAAGGACAGAAAAGCTCCCATAGAGGGGACCTGAGGAGGTTGCCCTAAGACCATGTTTTTCCCCTACCCCACCCTCCTTAGGACCATTTTTAAACTGGTTATTCCCATGCAGGATGAACAAAGGAGCTGAAATTCCATAATATCAACTTTATACAACCAGCAATTTTCAAACACAGTAAAAATTTATATGTCACTGATTCCTGGAAACAGGAAAGTGAGAAGATGGGTAGACATAGAGAAGGGCTACAAAGCAAGGATATAGAATAAGTATGAGAGGCAGGGTAATGCCCTCCAGGGATACCCATGTCCGAATCCTGGGAATCTCTGAATATGTTATGTATAGCAAAGGGGAATTGAGGTTGCAGATGGAATTAAGGTTGCTAATCAGCTGATTTTAAGATTGGGAAATTAGCCTGGATTATTCAGGTGGGCCTGGATAGCACAAGGTCCAGTGGAAGAGGAATCAGAAGGAATGAGTCAGAGGGAGATGGAACGATAAAAGGTCGGAGTGATGGATGTGAGAAGGAGTTGCTTGTCACTGCCGACTTGGAAGTGGAGAAACAGGAGCCTGAGCCAAGAAATGTAGGTGGGCTCTGGAAGCTGGAAAAGATGAGGACACTGATTCCCCTTAGAGCCTCCAGTGGGGTGCACAGCCTTGCCAACACCTTGATTTTAGCCTTGTGAGATCTGTGTCGGGCTTCTAGCCTTCAGATCTATAAGACAATAAGTTTGCATTGTTTAAGCCATCATGTCTATGGGAATTTGGAGTAGAAACCATAGAAAACTAATATACAGAGTGAGATTGTACCCCTATTTGTCAGTACGTGGTGACAAAAAGAAGGCTAACTCTAAGGGGGAGGTTTCACTGTGTAGGACAGGGTTTCTTCAGAGATCTGGATCATTTAGCCAGAAAATAATGTAATTTCCTTAACTCCCTAGAAGTGGAGTCCTATGTATGGCAAAAGCTTCAACTTTAAAGTCTTGCTCTTGTACTAAAAATGTGACTCAGCAGTATGATGTAAAATTTAAAAATGGAAAAAAGGAATGGACACCCTCTGCTGGCAGCAGATAAAATAGACTTGGCTTCCTTGTACATTCTGGGAGTAGTTAGGTCTAACCAGGTAGGGCCTCTGTCTGGACAGTGCTGCACCAACTGTAACCCAAGAGCCCCTTATAGACCCTGCAGCCTAAGTTATGATGCCAAACTTAGCTAATGATTTTACCAGTAAGTGCTTGGAGAAGTACTTATTTGTCTTTCTTGGGTTTGTTTGCTCAACTGTTGTTGTTTTTCAACGGAATCTTTTCATTTAAAGAATTCAGTGTAGCTGGGGGTGGTAGTGCTCGCCTATAGTTCCGGCCACTTGGAAAGTTGAGGCTGAGCCATCCCAGAACCCAGCAGCTTGACGCTGGGGTGGCTGTGAGTGTGCTACTACACTGCAGCCTGGGCGACAGAATGAGACTCCAACTCAAAAAGAAAGAAAGAAAGAAAGGAAGGAAGGAAGGAAGGAAGGAAG
>NW_007246527.1:102579-104201 GCF_000164805.1 Carlito syrichta
ACACACACACACACACACACAAACAAATCATCCAGGCGTGGTGGCTCACGCTTGTAATCCCAGCACTTTGGGACGCCAAGGTGAGGAGGACTGCTTGAGCTCAGGAGTTCAAGACCAGCCTGAGCAACATAGACCTCCCTCTACAAAAAAATAAAAAAATTATCCAGGCAAGGTGGCATGTGCCTGTAGTCCTAGCTACTCAGGAGACTGAGGTAGAAGGATTGCCTGAGTCTAAGAGGTCAAGACTTTAGTGAGCCGTGATCTTGCCACTGCACTTCAGCCTGGGGGACAGAGGGACCAAATAAATAAATAAATAAATAAATAAATAAAAGCTGGGCATGATGGTGAGCACCTGTAGTCCTAGTACTCGAGAAACTGAACTGGGAAGATGACTTATGGCTGGGAATTTGAGGCTGCAGTGAGCTATGATGGCACCACTATACTCCAGTCTGGGTGACAGAATGAGACCCTGTCTCAAAAGAAAAAAAAGCCAACCTCGGATGCTTAGTCAAGAACAAAATTTATTCAAAGATTCAATATAATAATTAGTGTGTGTTAGTAATTTAGTTTCTGAAATTTTAGTCAATCAGTGACAGGGACTTAATCAGTGAATTCTTAAAATCTGTTATATAGATTGTATAACAATATTTCTGATTTTTAAAAATTAAAACATTATTTCTTAAAACATCCTAAAATAAATTTATTTTTCCTGATTTGTCTCTCATGCAAAAGAAGGTTGTTAACCACTATCTTAGAGCTTTTGCATTTAGGTCTGAGAACTCCATTTGCCCCCTTCAGCTGCCATTCTGGACAAACACATCAATGCAGGGGGATCAGACAGGACAGGAGGAGCAGGGAGTGACAGGCAAGAGACAAGAGGGCTGGACTACAGCTCTGGTGTTGTTTTATATACACCAATATATTGATGCATATATTTTATGTACGATATACTGTTACTCATCTGTTACTTATATTACTATTTAACATTATATACTTATGTAATAAATATTATATATATATATATACACACACACACATAGAGAGCAAGTGAGCTCTGCTAGTTAGAACACACTGATGAAAGTAACAAAAAACTTAGCTGAACTAGACTGAGGTCATCTTGTCCGACATATTTCTTTTCTTTCTATTTTTTTATTTTATTTTATTTTTTTTACTGGTGTCCAGGAGTTCGAGACCAGCCTGGGCAACATAGTGAGCCAACAGATTTCTAAACAGAGATCCACTCTTTTTTTTTTTTTTTTTTTGAGTTGGAATCTCACTCCATCATCCAGACTGGAGTGCAGTGGCACACTCACTGCCACCCCAGTGTCCACCTGCTGGGCTCCGGCGATCCTTCCACTTCAGCCTTCCAAGTAGCTGGAACTACAAGGTGCGTGCTACCACACCTGGTCAATTTTTTATTTATTGTAGAGACAGGGTCTCGCCAAGTTGCCCATGCCAGTCGCAACCCCACAGACTCGCAATCCACTTGGCCTTAGCCTCCCAAAGTGCTGGGATTACAGGCTGAGTCACTGAGCCCAGTCTTTTTTCTTTTTTTAAGAGACTTTGTTCTTACTCATATATTTTTTTTTTTTTTTTTGAGTTGGAGTCTCACTCTGTCGCCC
>NW_007246527.1:104690-105389 GCF_000164805.1 Carlito syrichta
GACAGAGTGAGACTCCAACTCAAAAAAAAAAAAAAAAGATTTTTGTATCTCATCCTTTCTTCCCCAGTAGCCTCAGCACATATTTGGTGATCACTCCTTCATTAGCCTATTTTTAAGTTAACAACTGTGTATAGAGGGCCTACTATATCATGAGGACATTCTATGCACTGGGGAATCCGTGGATAAAACGGAAAGATCCCCTCTGTCTTGCAACATTAGTATAATGGGGGAGAGGGGAAAAATTGATTGAAACCATTTCAAATTGACAAAGCATAGTATGAAGGAAACAAAGGCATATGATAGATAATAACAGTAGAGACTATTTAAATAGAGTGGTTGGGAAAGGCCTTTTTGAAGAAGTGACATTTAAATTGTACAAAAAGGACAAAAGGGAGGGAACCATGTAAGGAAAGTGGGGAGGCAGAGGGAATGGTATGTGGAAAGAGCATGGAGTATTTGATGAATTGCAGGAAGACTCATGTGGCCAGAGTGCAGTGAGAAACAGATGAAGATGGGGCATAGGATGGACATGCAGTGCTCCACTCCACCACGTAAGGTCTCTTAGGTCATGATAGAAAAAACAGATTTTACTCTAAGGGTCATGAAGATTTTAAGCAAGAGAATAATGTGATCACATTTATGTTTGTTTGTCTTTTTTTTTTTTCTTTGAGTTGGAGTCTCACTCTGTCGCCCAGACTG
>NW_007246527.1:105411-112613 GCF_000164805.1 Carlito syrichta
GCTGAGCCATCGAACCCGGCCATCTTTTGTTTTTTATACAGACAGAGTCTCGATATGTATCCAGGCTGGACTTGAACTCCTGGGTTCAGGGTACCCACCTGCCTTAGCCTCCCAAGTAGATGGGACTCCAGGTGTATACCACCACACCCAGTTCTCAAGTTTATGTTTTAAGATGATCACTCTTGTTGCTGTGTGAAGGATGGATTAAAATGGGGCAACAGTGGAAGACAAGAGACTAATGGGAAGCCTATTGAAGCAGTCTATGCAAGAAAAAGTAAGAAATGTGGTAGTTTAGACTAAGGTGGGGGAAAATGAGGTGGAGAAAAGGGGGATGAATCTTAGATACATTTTGGAGGTAGACTGGATAGGGTTTGCTGATGTACTGGATGTGATAATATGTGAGAAAGATGGGAATCAAAATGTGCTTTGAGGTTTTCTGGTTTAAGCCACTGGACAGCTAGTGGAACATGTCGATTAGAATGATTTGGATTCAAACAACAGAAAGCTTTGGCTTCAACAAAAATAAAAATTTGGGTTTGTGTAAGCTCAGAGATAAGATTGGCTTTGGGTTTTGCTTGCTCTAGCAGTTCTTTTTTTAAAATTAAAAAAAATTTATTGTAGAGACGATGTTTCACCAAGTTGCCCAGGCTGGTCTCAAAACTCTGGATTCAGGTAATCCTCTTGCCTTGGCCTCCCAAAGTGTTGGGATGACAGGCGTGAGCCACTGTGCCTGACTGCTGTAACAGTTCTTTTTTTTTTTTTTTTCGAATTGAAGTCTCATTCCATTGCCCAGGCTGGAGTGCAGTGGCACGCATGCTTACGGCCACTCCAGTGTCGACCTGCTGGGCTCTGGCGATCCTTCCACCTCAGCCTTCCAAGTAGCTGGAGCTACAGGCATGAGCTGTCTAGCAGTTCTTAAGGAGTCCAGCTCCTGGTTAGAAACATATGTGTGATTTTTCAGGCCTGACCACGGGTGATTACAAAGGCTCTACCTGGCAGTCTTCATGGGGAAATCTGCCCTCTCCACACCAGACTTGGTACACAGTTAATGCACTACAGTCTCTGAAAAGAGTTGCAGTGAAGGATTTAGGTACCCCAGCCAGTCATGCTCTTTAATACAGCAATGGGCCACATGACAATGTTTCAGTCAATGACATACCAAAAAAGTGGTCCCATAAGAGTATAATGCTGTTTTTTTTTAAATTGGGGTTTATGTTGCCCCTAAGCTGGAGTGCAGTGGCACAATCACAGCTCATTGCATCCTTGACCTCCTGGACCCAGGCGATCCTTTTGCCTCAGCCTCATGAGTAGTTGGGACGACAGGAATGCGGCACCATGCCCGGTTAATTTTTCCAATTTTTTGTAGAGATGAGGTCTTGCTATGTTGTCCAGATTGGTCTTGAACCCCTGAACTCAAGCAATCCTCCAAACCTGGCTTCCTAGAGTGCTGGGATTACAGGCGTGAGCCTCTGCACATGGCAATGCCATATTTTTACTGTGCCTTTACTGTGTTTAGTTATGTTTAGATACATAAATACTTTGCATTGTGTTACAGTTCTCTACAGCATTCATTGTAGTAACATGCTATATATATTGGTAGCCTGGGAGCAATAGGCTCTCCTACAGAGCCTGTGTATGCAGCAGGCTTTGCCATGTAGGTTTGTGTGAGTACACTTTATGAAGGTCACATGACAGCAAAATCACTTACTGTCACATTTCTCAGAACATATGCCTGTCGTTAAGCAACTTCTAGTGGTATGTATTTGCATTCCTATCCCCAGTGCCATCATCCCTAAGCTTCTTTATCTGGGGCCTTGGGCAGAGGTCTTCTTTAGGCTCCCCTGCTGAGCCTCCTTAGGAGGGGAAGGGAAACCTTGATGACTCTTTCTCCACGCTGCCTCAGTACCTAGCACTTTTCCACTCCTAGCTCTTCCCCCTTGCCCTCTTCTACTCCACCTCTGGGTCTATAAAACTGCTGGAGTTTTTTCTTCAGGGATCCCTTAACAGTGAGATGACTTCAAGACCCCTGACGTCCGTGCTGACCCAACTGACCCTTGATCTGTTTGTAGTTCTATAGGGAAATGAAACAGGGGCAGTCGGCACTTTCTCTTGCTGATATCATTGCAGGAGGTGATTAAAGGCTACTCTTTCATTTTTGGCTCGTTGCTCTATTCAGCTGCTCGGACACCTGACAGCTTAGCTCTCCTTCTCTCCTAGTTCAGCTTAGCTCTCAACAGCTCTGGCTCCATTTCCTACAGGTCTTTCAGCTTTGCCCTATTCCATTGTGTTAGCTTCAACCTCAAGATGATAGGGAATAGTAGTATCTCATTCATTGTGTGCTGGCCGTGGGAGTTCTAGATATCATATCCTGACCTGATGATGTATAATAAATGAAGAGAGACTTTTTCATAATAGGGTTTTAAGCAAGAGCTCTAAGATTTCTGCTGATTGGACTGCATAGGTATGTACCTGTCCAGAGAATAGGTACGTGTCTAGGCAATGTGACTGGGAAACAGAATTTGGTTTTTGACTTACTAACCAGAACTCACCAAGAGCAGAACCAAGACTGGGTTAGGCTTCCCCAGAGCCACAACATATGCTGCATAGGGGAAGCCAAGGGATACATGTCTGAATCAGGGTTCTGTTAGGAAAGAATAAGGGGTGAATTCAGGGCCTGCTATATGATTTGTAGAGTCCAGTGTCCCTTTTGACAATATGGAGCTCCTTATTTAAAAGGCAGGAAAAAAGTGAGGGGGAGGGGTCTTGGAGTCATCTCACTGTTAAGTGTAAAGTGTTACATGTCATTAAAGGTACTAGGAAGTTGAGCAAGGTGGCACATGCCAATATATGAAGCTACTTGGGAGGCTGATGTGGGAGGATTGCTTGAGCCCAGGAGTTTGGGTCCAGCCTGCGCAACATAGCAAGATTCCCATCTCTTAAAAAAATAAGGAACAGAATCTAATCTCTTCCTTTCTTTGACAGTCTCTCTCTTGACTTATGGTGTTTTTATTTGATATTTAATGTTGTTCTAAGAAAAGAAAAAAACTAAATTTAAATTACAGTGAACTTTACCATTCATCTTTGTATTGTGCAATGCTGGTTTTAAATGCAAATATAAGAATATTTAGCCAGGCATGATAGCTCATGCCTGTAATCCCATCATTTTGGAAGCCAGAGATAAGGAGATTGCCTCAGTTCAGGAGTTCTAGGTCTGCCTGGACAACATGGCGAGACCTCATCTCTATAACAAATTTAAAAAATTACTTGGGTGTGTGTACCTGTAGTCCTATCTACTTGGAAGGCTGAGGATGAAGGATCACCTGAGCCTAGCAGGTTAAGACTGTGGTGGCTGTAACTGTGTCACTGCCACAGTGTGACAGAGTGAGACTCCAACTCAAAAAGAAAAAAATTTTACTCGTCTGTGGAATCATTGAGATTACACAGTTCATATTTTGTACTTCATACATGCATTATGTACTTAATTGTTATCAGAACAGTGGAAACACTGCACAAAAGTACATCGACTGTTTTTCTATTATTTCTGGATATGCATATAGTCTACCACAATTTCCACTCACTTATTGATGAGGAAAAACTGAAAAGGAAAGGAACTGTGGATTGCCCTATCTTTCTCTTTTCTACTTTGTCATCATTTTTTGGCATAAGGGGTTGGGCTATTATGAGAAGGCAAGAGAAAATAATGGGATAAGTTTCCTTGTTCTTTGTGTTTTTTAAACTACCATTGCCTGCCTTCCTTCCTTCCTTCCTTCCTTCCTTCCTTCCTTCCTTCTTTCCTTTTTTTTAGCATTTGAAACAAGTGCTGATTCACAGGAAGCTTGACCTCTTAGGGCCGACAGTGATCCCACTCACTCAGTTGTCACATGCTTCTATTGTTCTTGCTCTGAATCTTGCTGAACTTTCATGCATTGTGAGTTCAGTGAAGTTCTGTTTACACAAGGTACATGGCAAACACTCTCATGCAAATGGAGTTGCAAGGAGTGGGTGGCATGCATATTGCATGTCACCTCTGCTCACGTGTATGCACCACGGCCCCACCCAATTCCACTTACAAAACACAAGTTCAAAGAGAAAATTATTAAGAATTTCAGGATGGTGACTGCAGAGCATTAAGCTTAACATGGGACCTTTCTGAGTGCAGGATTCTGTGCAAATGTCCGGTTTACTCACACACCCATGAGCTGGCCTTGGTGAATGGGTGCTGGGCAGGCAAACAAGTACATCCACTGCAAGGTGTGTTCACTGAAATGGGGAAGACTGATTATAGAGAACAGTGTGTGTGTGCAATAAAAATCAGAATACTCTATACAACAAAAGGTTATTTCTTGCTCATGCAGAATCTAGAGCAAATGCTCCAGGGTAGCTCTCTTCCAAGTCGTAAACTCAGGGATCTGTGCTTTTTCCACAGTGTGGCTCCACCAGCTCAAGAGGTCTTTGCTTTCAGTTGAGAAGAGATGAAAAGAGAGAGCATAAAAATTACATGAGGCATTTCAGGAGCTCTGCTTGGAAGCTGGGTACATCACTTTAATTCTCATTCTGCTGGACAGAACTCATTCTTGTTCTGTCTAAATGCGAGGGGACTTGTGAATCCAGGAAAAGGAAACAGGATTAATCAGCATCTGACAAGACTCTACGATAGAGATCAAGGGAGGTTTTTGTTTGTTTGTTTTTTGTTCGATGTTCTAAAACATTTTATATGCTATGAGAGATGACATAGTAGAAGGAGAGAGTGGGACTAATAGAAGGGGCAAATACATGTTGATCCATAAACGTTGAGTTGAACCATAAGAACTTTGTTGGGATGTGAAAAAGCTTTAAGAGATTTAATTTAACCTCACTCAATTTAAAAGTTGTCAAATAAGCAAGTTAAATACTTTTTAAGGATTTGATGACAGTTTGTTTTGTTGTGAGGATTATTGTGTTTGAAAAGGATGTTATACTATAATATGCTGTAGAGACATCAGTAATAATTATTATTGTGTCATTCTCCCTAAAGCAGAATTCCTGCTGTGAGTTTAGAACTGAATTCTAATCCTGACTTTATTATATATTGTTATTAATCATTAAATCTGAGTCATTTAATCTTTATAAGCCTCATTGATCTCTGCCTATTTCATGTAGTTTTTATGACTAAATGAGATAGCATATTTTAAAACTACGAAAATTTTGAAAATTATAAAAAAAATTGTAAAACCCTAGCATCTCCTAGTCCCTCAATTCCAAACTCGAATTTATTTGTCTTTCTCAAACCAGTGGCTGCTGGGCCTGTGAACAGTTGGATAGGAAGGAGACCTTGTGTTCCTTGGAAGCCATGGCTCAGAGGGAAGCTGTAAAGGTTGCCCTATTATGTAACTAGTCCAGCTCCTAGAAATCTGTGTGTAAGGAGGCAGGGGAAGGATGGGAAGTGGGCAAAAAAGTAGCTTGGAAGATGCTTAATCACTGACATCTCTGAAAATCTTAAAAGGGGAGACTGGTTTAGCACTGTGTGACAGCTTGGGGATTTTCTGGGCCCTAAGAGCCAAAGAGGAGTTATACAGCTGTCCCTGAACTGGGAGACTATAAAGGTAGTAGGAAGTCTTCCTCCATGTCCTTCAGCAGGTGCCTGGTGACCTGCTTCTTTCTGTACCCTTGGCCCTCAGGGGTAAGCACCAATTGACCTTGCACCATTGTTTCACTGCTGTCACTTAGAGAAGTCAAAAAGCAGACTTGAGCTCCAAGTGGGAAAACTAAGAAAACCACTTAGGTGCCCCCAATCAGAGAAAGGACATTAGTAAGAACAGATTGAATGCACACCCAGCAAAATAGAACTACTGAAGGGGTGCATTACCCTTACCAACCCACACTAGCTGGACTCCTAACTGCTAGCACCTGCATTTCTTTGCTTTTTCTGGATACCAGAGCCTGCCTTGCTGCCCGTGTGGCAGGCTGGGGTGCAGGCCCCAGGAGCAGCCCTCACCCAATTATTGATGATGGAAGTTGCTATATAAATCCCATCTTCCTTACCCTTGTGGGATAACTCTGAGGTACGGATTTTTCCCTGGCCTCTAAAATACTCCAGTAGAATTAAGCTCCAGTTAACCACAGTGTTAGAATCTTGGATAATAAACCTGTATTGGCTTTCTTTCCTTCCTTGACTCACTCCCCTGAACTTTTGTGTTTCCCAGGACCTCCTTCATAGACCACTTGCACTCAAATCCTTGTTTCCAGGGCCGGCTTCTTAGAAAACCTAAACTAAGACTGGTACTGTCAGGGATATTGAATAAAACAAATGTAATACTTCAGCCTGTGTTTTCTCCTACCTGAGTCCCAAAATACTTTAAGCTGTGCCTGGAAGCATTTAAAGTATTTCTTTAGGGAATTTGACCAGCAAGAAAGAATGACCTATAGATAATGAAGTTATGGGTTTCCATCCAACAGCTCAGCCAGATCTTCCTATACAGAAGCTCTCAGGCAACAAGTCCCGCCCACAAGCTGAGAGCTTCCTATTGATTTCAGGTTTTTAAAGCCTTACTCTTAAGTGTCAGTGAATAGTCAACCAATATAGCAGACGGAGGCCAATTTAATAGCAAAAAGCAGCCGAGAGAAATCAAGTCTATTCAGAGAGAAGAAAACTTCAAAAATCTTATTAATATCCTGAGAGATAAGAAAAAAATATCTGTGAAGCAAGAATATGACGATCACAAGAAAAGGACGTTTGAAGAACAAAAGGGAACTGAAAAATGTAAAAACGCTGTAGGTGGCTGTTAGATACATTTGAGGAATTCTCCAAGATCTCTCTCTCTCTTCCTCCCCCGCCTCCCCCCCATCCCCCACGGGGGTTTACCCATGACAGGCCTCTTATGTCATGCCACGGGAGTTTAGGTTTGCTCATACATCAGAAACTGGAAAGATAGTAACCTGTATGTATATGAATAAAAACAATATTAAACAAAAAACCTGTATGTATCTGAATAATAACAAAGGCAATTGCACAGGTCAAGAATGGAGGCAGAGGCTCTGGTTAGGCATCTCTTGCTGTCGTGTGGAGAAATGATGCAAACCGGAAGCAAAGACAGTGGTATTTGGGCAGAAATTAAGAGAAAAGTCGGGAGATTGAATGGTAGAACAGATTAAACTCGAGGCGGAGCAGGTGTGTGTGTGTGTGTACTGTGGGTCTGATGTAAGTGTGTGTGTGTGTGTGTGTG
>NW_007246527.1:112633-113372 GCF_000164805.1 Carlito syrichta
ACCAATATAGCAGACGGAGGCCAATGTAATAGCAAAAAGCAGCCGAGAGAAATCAAGTCTATTCAGAGAGAAGAAAACTTCAAAAATCTTATTAATATCCTGAGAGAGATAAGAAAAAAATATCTTATCTGTGAAGCAAGAATATGACGATCACAAGAAAAGGACGTTTGAAGAACAAAAGGGAACTGTAAAAATGTAAAAACGCTGTAGGTGGCTGTTAGATACGTTTGAGGAATTCTCCAAGATCTCTCTCTCTCTCTCTCTTCCTCCCCCGCCTTCTCCCCCACCCCCCACGGGGGTTTACCCATGACAGGCCTTACTAATGTCCTTTCTCTGATTGGGGGCACCTAAGTGGTTTTCTTAGTTTTCCCACTTGGAGCTCAAGTCTGCTTTTTGACTTCTCTAAGTGACAGCAGTGAAACAATGGTGCAAGGTCAATTGGTGCTTACCCCTGAGGGCCAAGGGTACAGAAAGAAGCAGGTCACCAGGCACCTGCTGAAGGACATGGAGGAAGACTTCCTACTACCTTTATAGTCTCCCAGTTCAGGGACAGCTTATGTCATGCCACGGGAGTTTGGGTTTGCTCATACATCAGAAACTGGAAAGATAGTAACCTGTATGTATATGAATAAAAACAATATTAAATAAAAAACCTGTATGTATCTGAATAATAACAAAGGCAATTGCACAGGTCAAGAATGGAGGCAGAGGCTCTGGTTAGGCATCTCTTGCTGTCGTG